>NC_068439.1:9511274-9531274 GCF_023373465.1 Oncorhynchus keta | reverse complement strand
TTTGAGGTCTGTATATTTTATCTTTTCATTTAGAATACCATCTCTAAGAGCTAAGGATGATGTTACACAGTTTTAGTGTAGCCAATTTGAATTTTGTTTTGTGTATATTTTTTATCATTTCATTGAGGATGCCATCAACACCACAGGTCTTTTTGGGTTGGAGGGTTTTATTTTGGAGGGTTTTATTTTGGAGGGTTTTTATTTTGGAGGGTTTTATTTTGGAGGGTTCCTATTTTGGAGGGTTTTTATTTTGGAGGGTTTTTATTTTGGAGGGTTTTTATTTTGGAGGGTTCCTATTTTGGAGGGTTTTTATTATGGAGGGTTTTTATTTTGGAGGGCTTTTATTTTGGAGGGTTTTTATTTTGGAGGGCTTTTATTTTGAAGGGTTTTTATTTTGGAGGGTTTTTATTTTGGAGGGTTCCTATTTTGGAGGGTTTTTATTTTGGAGGGCTTTTATTTTGGAGGGTTTTTATTTTGAAGGGTTCCTATTTTGGAGGTTTTTGTTATTTTGAAGGGTCCATCCCTGTCGGGTTTTTATTGGGGACAGGTTTTTATTTTGGAGGTTTTTTTTGGCACCCACCTCCTATTTTCACACCTTCAACTTGTTCCTTGTTTTTTTTTATTTTTTTCCTGTTTATTTTAGAGCACGCATTTTGGAGTGTGTTTGATTTTGGCACCATGTTTATTTTGGAGGGCACTATTTTGGAGGGTTTTTTTTGGTGTATGGAGGTTTTATGGTTATTTTGGAGTTTATTGTTTTTATGTTGTTTTTTGGAGGGTTTATGGTGTTTTGGAGGGTTTTTATTTTGGAGGGTTCCATTTTGGATGGTGTTTGTATTTTATATGGTGTTTGTATTTTGGTGTATGGTTTTGCATTTTGTAGGGTGCATGTTGTTTTTTGGTGTTTTATTTTGGTGTTTTTATTTTGGTGGGTTCCTATGGTGTACGGTGGGTTTTATTTTGGTGTATGGTGTACGGTGTTTTTTTTTTTATTTTGGGGTTTTTATGGTGTTGGTGTTTGTATTTTGGAGGGTTTTATTTTGGATGGTTTATGGTGTATTTTGGAGGGTTTTTATTTTGGTGGGTTTGTATTTTGGTGTATGGTTTATTTTCTTTGTATGGTGTATGGTGTATGTGTATGGTGAATGGTGGACAGGTTCATGTTGTTTGTATGGTATATGGTGTTTGTATTGTGTATGGTGTTTTTGAATGGTGTTTTGTATGGTTCATGGTTTTGTTTTGTGTATTTCCTTTGTATGGTGTTTGCATGGTGTATGGTGTTTGTGTGGTGTATTTGTTTGTATGGTGTATGGTGTTTGTATGGTGTATGGTGCATGTTGTTTGTATGGTGTATGGTGTATGGTGTTTGGTGTATGGTGTACGGTGTTTGTATGGTGTATGGTGTACGGTGTACGGTGTTTGTATGGTGTATGGTGTTTGTATGGTGTACGGTGTATGTATGGTGTATGGTGTATGGTGTACGGTGTTTGTATGGTGTATGGTGTATGGTGTATGGTGTATGTTGTTTGTATGGTGTATGGTGTATGGTGTATGGTGTATGGTGTATGGTGCATGTTGTTTGTATGGTATATGGTGTTTGTATTGTGTATGGTGTTTGAATGGTGTGTTTGTATGGTGTATGGTGTTTGTGTTGTGTATTGTGTTTGTATGGTGTTTGCATGGTGTATGGTGTTTGTGTGGTGTATTGTGTTTGTATGGTGTATGGTGTTTGTATGGTGTATGGTGTTTGTGTGGTGTATGGTGTTTGTATTGTGTGTGGTGTTTGTATTGTGTATGGTGTTTGTATTGTGTATGGTGTTTGTATTGTGTATGGTGTTTGTATGGTGTATGGTGTTTGTGTGGTGTATGGTGTTTGTATGGTGTATGGTGTTTGTATGGTGTATGGTGTTTGTGTTGTGTATGGTGTTTGTATGGTGTATGGTGTTTGTATGGTGTATGGTGTTTGTATGGTGTATGGTGTTTGTATGGTGTATGGTGTTTGTATGGTGTATGGTGTTTGTATGGTGTATGGTGTTTGTATGGTGTATGGTGTTTGTATGGTGTATGGTGTTTGTATTGTGTATGGTGTTTGTATGGTGTATGGTGTTTGTATGGTGTATGGTGTTTGTATGGTGTATGGTGTTTGTATTGTGTATGGTGTTTGTATGGTGTATGGTGTTTGTATGGTGTATGGTGTATGGTGTTTGCATGGTGTATGTGTATGGTGTATGGTGTTTGCATGGTGTATTGTGTTTGTATGGTGTTTGTATGGTGTACGGTGTTTGTATGGTGTACGGTGTTTGCATGGTGTATGGTGTTTGCATGGTGTATGGTGTATTGTGTATGGTGTTTGCATGGTGTATGGTGTTTGCATGGTGTATGGTGTTTGCATGGTGTATGGTGTTTGCATGGTGTATGGTGTACGGTGTATGGTGTATGGTGTTTGTATGGTGTATTGTGTATGGTGTTTGCATGGTGTATGGTGTTTGTATGGTGTATGGTGTTTGTATGGTGTATTGTGTATGGTGTTTGTATGGTGTACGGTGTATGGTGTATGGTGTTTGTATGGTGTATGGTGTTTGTATGGTGTTTGTATTGTGTATGGTGTTTGCATGGTGTATGGTGTTTGCATGGTGTATGGTGTTTGCATGGTGTTGTGCTTCTAGTTCCGACAATGCAGTAATAACCAACAAGTAATCTAACCTAACAATTCCACAACAACTACCTTATACACACAAGTGTAAAGGGATGAAGAATATGTACATACAAATATATGAATGAGTGATGGTACAGAACGGCATAGGCAAGATGCAGTAGATGGTATCGAGTACAGTATATACATATGAGATTAGTAATGTAGGGTATGTAAACATTATATTAAGTGGTATTGTTTCAAGTGGCTAGTTATACATTTTTACATCAACTTTTCCATTATTAAAGTGGCTGGAGTTGAGTCAGTATTTTGGCAGCAGCCACTCAATGTTACTGGTGGCTGTTTAACAGTCTGATGGCCTTGAGATAGAAGCTGTTTTTCAGTCTCTTGGTCACTGCTTTGATGCACCTGTACTGACCTCGCTTTCTGGATGATAGCGTGGTGAACAGGCAGAGGGCTCAGAACGCACCCTTGTGGGGCCCCAGTGTTGAGGATCAGCGGGGTGGAGATGTTGTTACCTACCCTTACCACCTGGGGGCGGCCCGTCAGGTAGTCCAGTACCCAGTTGCACAGGGCGGGGTCGAGACCCAGGGTCTCAAGCTTGATGATGAGTTTGCAGGATTACTTTGGTGTTAAATGCTGAGCTGTAGTTGATGAACAGCATTTTCACATAGGTATTCATTTTGTCCAGATGGATTAGGGCAGTGTGCAGTGTGGTTACGACTGCGTCGTCTGTGGACCTATTGGGGCGGTAAACAAATTGGAGTGGGTCTCGGGTGTCAGGTAGGGTGTGATATGGTCCTTGACTCTTCTCTCAAAGCACTTCATGATGACGGAAGTGAGTGCTACGGGGCAGTAGTCGTTTAGCTCAGTTACCTTAGCTTTCTTGGGAACAGGAACAATGGTGGCCCTCTTGATGCATGTGGGAACAGCAGACTGGGATAAGGATTGATTGAATATGTCCGTAAACACACCAGCCAACCGGTCTGTGCATGCTCCGAGGACGCGGCTGGGGATGCCGTCTGGGCCTGCAGCCTTGCGAGGGTTAACACGTTTAAATGTTTTACTAACGTCGACTGCAGTGAAGGAGAGTCCACAGGTTTTGGTAGCGGGCCGTGTCAGTGGCACTGTATTGTCCTCAAAGCGAGCAAAGAAGTTGTTTAGTCTGTCTGGGAGCAAGACATCCTGATCCGCGATGGGGCTGGTTTTCTTTTTGTAATCCGTGATTGACTGTAGACCCTGCCACATACCTCTTGTGTCTGAGCCGTTGAATTGCGACTCTACTTTGTCTCTATTCTGACGCTTCGCTTGTTTTATTGCCTTGAAGAGGGAATAGCTACACTGTTTGTATTCGGTCATGTTTCCGGTCACCTTGCCCTGGTTAAAAACAGTGGTTCATGCTTTCAGTTTTGCGCGAATGCTGCCATCAATCCACAGTTTCTGCTTTGGGAATGTTTTAATAGTTGCTGTGGGTATGACATCGCCGATGCTCTTGCTAATAAACTCGCTCACCGAATCAGGGTATTTGTCAATGTTGTTGTCTGGCACGTGATCGAAGCAATCTTGAAGCAAATCGAATTGAATTGGTCGGACCAGCATTGAACAGACCTGAGCTTCGGGAGCTTCCTGTTTTAGTCTCTGTCTATAGGCTGGGAGCAACAAAATGGAGTCGTCGTCAGCTTTTCCAAAAGGAGGGCAGGGGAGGGCTTTACATGCGTCGCTGAAGATCGAATAACAATTATCCAGGGTTATACCAGCCCTGGTTGCACAATCGATATGCTGATAGAATTTAGGGAATCTTGTTTTCAGATTAGCATGGTTAAAATCCCCAGCTACAATGAATGCAGCCTCAG
Organism: Oncorhynchus keta; assembly: GCF_023373465.1. Classification (NCBI taxonomy): domain Eukaryota; kingdom Metazoa; phylum Chordata; class Actinopteri; order Salmoniformes; family Salmonidae; genus Oncorhynchus; species Oncorhynchus keta. Next base: position 9,526,768 of record NC_068439.1, on the reverse strand, counting down.
GATATGTGATTTCCAGTTTGCATAGAGTCAATTAAAGTTTGTTCAGGGCTCTCGATGTGTCTTCTTGGGGGGGAATATATGCGGCTGTGATCATAATCGAAGAGAATTATCTTGGTAGATAATGCGGTCGACATTTGATTGTGAGGAATTCTAAATCAGGTGAACAGAAGGACTTGAGTTATAGTATGTTGTTATGATCACACCACGTCTCGTTAATCATAAGGCATACCCCCCCGCCCCTCTTCTTACCAGAAAGGTGCTTGTTTCTGTCGGCGCGATGCGTGAAGAATCCAGCTGGCTGTACCAACTCCGATAGCGTGTCTCCAGTGAGCCATGTTTCTGTGAAGTAAAGAACGTTACAGTCTCTGACGTCTCTCTGGAAGGCTCCCCTTGCTCGGATTTCATCAACCTTGTTGTCAAGAGACTGGACATTGGCGAGTAATATGCTCGGGAGCGGTGCACGATGTGTCTGTCTCTGGAGCCTGACCAGAAGACAGCTTCGTCTGCCCCTTTTACGGCGGCGTTGTTTTGGGTCGCCGGCTGGGATCCGATCCATTGTCCTGGGTGGTGGGCAAAACACAGGATCTGCTTCGGGAAAGTCGTATTCCTGGTCGTAATGATGGTGAGTTGACGTTGCTCTTATGTTCAGTAGTTCTTCTCGACTGTATGCAATGAAACCTAAGATGACCTGGGGTACCAATGTCAGAAATAACACGTAAAAAAACAAAATACTGCATAGTTTCCTAGGAACGTGAAGCGAGGCGGCCATCTCTGTCAGCGCCGGATGTACATATCTGTGTGGTGTATGGTGTTTGTGTGGTGTATGGTGTTTGTGTGGTGTATGGTGTTTGTATGGTGTATGGTGTTTGTATGGTGTATGGTGTATGGTGTTTGTATGGTGTATGGTGTTTGTATGGTGTATGGTGTTTGTGTGGTGTATGGTGTTTGTATGGTGTATGGTGTATGGTGTTTGTATGGTGTATGGTGTTTGTATGGTGTATGGTGTTTGTATGGTGTATGGTGTTTGTATGGTGTATGGTGTTTGTGTGGTGTATGGTGTTTGTGTGGTGTATGGTGTTTGTATGGTGTATGGTGTTTGTATGGTGTATGGTGTTTGTATGGTGTATGGTGTTTGTGTGGTGTATGGTGTTTGTATGGTGTATGGTGTTTGTGTGGTGTATGGTGTTTGTATGGTGTATGGTGTTTGTATTGTGTATGGTGTTTGTATGGTGTATGGTGTTTGTGTGGTGTATGGTGTTTGTATGGTGTATGGTGTTTGTATGCTGTATGGTGTTTGTATGGTGTATGGTGTTTGTATGGTGTATGGTGTTTGTATGGTGTATGGTGTTTGTGTGGTGTATGGTGTTTGTGTGGTGTATGGTGTTTTATATATACATTGAAAAAGTCGTTATGTGTGCAGTTGTGTTTGGAGTGGTCCGTTCTAAACAGGATTACCTACACTATATAGGTCAGTTGTTGTAAAGCTAATCCAACATCCACAAGTAACAACAGTATGTAGGTCAGTTGTTGTAAAGCTAATCCAACATCCACAAGTAACAACAGTATGTAGGTCAGTTGTTGTGAAGCCAATCCAACATCCACAAGTAACAACAGTATGTAGGTCAGTTGTTGTAAAGCCAATCCAACATCCACAAGTAACAACAGCCGGCAGCATACATACATTTCTGTATGTGTATGTGGTTTTATTCTACAGGAAGTACATTGCCAGGTGTGTACATCGGGTGTTCTGTTACAGTATACAGTTGAAGTCGGAAGTTTACATACACTTAGGTTGGGGTCATTGAAACTCGTTTTTCAACCACTTCACAAATGTATTGTTAACAAACAATAGTTTTGGCAAGTCGGTTAGGACATCTACTTCGTGCACAAGTAATTTTTAAAACAATTGTTTACAGACAGATAATTCACTGAATCACATTTCCAGTGGGTCAGAAGTTTAAATAAAGTAAATTGATACAGTAAGTTGACTGTGCCTTTAAATTGCTTGAAATATTCCAGAAAATGAAATGTCATGGCTTTAGAAGCTTCTGATAGGCTAATTGACATAATTTGAGTCCATTGGAGGTGTTCCTGTGGATGTATTTCAAAATAAATCAGCCAAGACCTCAGAAAAAAAATTGTAGACATCCACATGTCTGGTTCATCCTTGGGAGCAATTTCCAAACGCCTGAAGGTACCACTTTCATCTGTACAAACAATAGTATGCAGGTATAAACACCATGGGACCACGCAGCCGTCAAACACCTCAGGAAGGAGAGGCGTTCTGTCTCCTAGAGATGAACATACTTTAGTGTGAAATGTGCAAATCAATCCCAGAACAACAGAATGGACCTTGTGAAGATGCTGGAGGAAACAGTTACAAAAGTATCTATATCCACAGTAAAACGAGTCACTGCTCAAAAAAACGCCATAAAAAAGCCAGACTACGGTTTGCAACTGCACATGGGGACAAAGATCGTACTTTTTGGAGAAATTTCCTCTGGTCTGATGAAAAAATAGAACTGTTTGCCCATAATGACCATCGTTATGTTTGGAGGAAAAAGTGGGAGGCTTGCAAGCCGAAGAACACCATCCCAACCGTGAAGCACAGGGATGGCAGCATCATGTGGTGGGGGTGCTTTGCTGCAGGAGGGACAGGTGCACATCACAAAATAGATGGCAACATGAGGTAGGAAAATGATGTGGATATATTGAAGCAACATCTCAAGACATCAGTCAGGAAGTTAAAACTTGGTCGCAAATGTGTCTTCCAAATGGACAATGACGCCAAGCATACTTCCAAAGTTGTGGCAAAATGGCTAAAGGACAACAAAGTCAAGGTATTGGAGTGGGCATCACAAGACCCTGACCTCCGTCACACAAGCTCAGTCAGGAGGAATGGGAGGAAAATGCACCCAACTTATTGTGGGAAGCTTATGGAAGGCTACCCAAAACATTTGACTCAAGTTAAACAATTTAAAGGCAATGCTATCAAATACTAATTGAGTGTATGTAAACTTCTGACCCACTGGGAATGTGATGAAAGAAATAAAAGCAGACATTCTGACATTTCAGTGGTGATCCTAACTGACCTAAGACAGTGAATTCTTACTAGGATGAAATGTCAGGAACTGTGAAAAACTGAGTTTAAATGTATTTGGTTAAGGTGTATAAATTCCAACGTCAACTGTATGTGACGAAAGCTATGGGGAAAACACATTTTCACTTTCCTGCTCAGAGGCATTGTTCTTAATTCTAATTTGCACCTCTAATTTGAAAAACTTCCTATCACATCGGAGTCTACTTCACATCGAGTTGAGGTTTTATCCGCTTACATTGGGCTCCAAAATTATTGAGAGAGTGACACATTTCTCTTGTTTTTCTTTGTGCAGACTGTCAGCTTTAATTTGAGGGTATTTTCATCAGTATCGGGTGGACCGTTTAGAAATTACAACACTTTTTGTATATTTTAGGGGATCAAAAAATATTGGGCCAAATTAACTTTTGTTTTTATTAACGTCGTCAACAGTTTAGTATTTTGGTCTCATATTTACATATGAATTGTGAATAATGATGAGTGGGAAGGTTACAGACGCACAAATATCATACCCCTGACATGCTAACCTCTCATTATTACAATAACAGGGGAGGTTAGCATTTTACATCATACACCCCTGACATGCTAACCTCTCATTATTACAATAACAAGGGAGGTTAGCATTTTACATCATACCCCCAAGACATGCTAACCTCTCATTATTACAATAACAAGGGAGGTTAGCATTTTACATCATACCCCCAAGACATGCTAACCTCTCATTATTACAATAACAGGGGAGGTTAGCATTTTACATCATACCCTCCTGACATGCTAACCTCTCATTATTACAATAACAAGGGAGGTTAGCATTTTACATCATACCCCCCTGACATGCTAACCTCTCATTATTACAATAACAAGGGAGGTTAGCATTTTACATCATACACCCAAGACATGCTAACCTCTCATTATTACAATAACAAGGGAGGTTAGCATTTTACATCATACCCCCAAGACATGCTAACCTCTCATTATTACAATAACAGGGGAGGTTAGCATTTTACATCATACCCCCCTGACATGCTAACCTCTCATTATTACAATAACAGGGGAGGTTAGCATTTTACATCATACCCCCCTGACATGCTAACCTCTCATTATTACAATAACAAGGGAGGTTAGCATTTTACATCATACCCCCCTGACATGCTAACCTCTCATTATTACAATAACAGGGGAGGTTAGCATTTTACATCATACCCCCCTGACATGCTAACCTCTCATTATTACAATAACAGGGAGGTTAGCATTTTTACATCATACCCCTGACATGCTAACCTCTCATTATTACAATAACAGGGAGGTTAGCATTTTACATCATACCCCCTGACATGCTAACCTCTCATTATTACAATAACAGGGGAGGTTAGCATTTTTATCATACACATGCTAACCTCTCATTATTACAATAACAAGGGAGGTTAGCATTTTACATCATACCCCCCTGACATGCTAACCTCTCATTATTACAATAACAGGGGAGGTTAGCATTTTACATCATACCCCCCTGACATGCTAACCTCTCATTATTACAATAACAAGGGAGGTTAGCATTTTAGCATTTTACATTTATGCATCTGTAACTTTCTCACTCATCATCATTCACGCCTCATTCAGGATTAGCCGTAATCATGGTAGCATCCACGTTAATATAGAAGCGTTTAGAATTTTTTTTTTTTTCATATTTAGAAAAAAAGTGACTCCAAAATGACATAATAAATGATTTACCAATTAATGTACGTTGGGCACAAAATCATCTGAAACAAAATCTTGACAAACAGCAAATGAAACCAACAAGTTGGTCGAGCCACAAGCTTGATGTCGGCTTTGCGGAATATGGGACCAAATACTACTGTTTTGGTCCTTCTGTGGCTCAGTTGGTAGAGCATGGCGCTTGTAACGCCAGGGTAGTGGGTTCGATTCCCGGGACCACCCATACGTAGAATGTATGCACACATGACTGTAAGTCGCTTTGGATAAAAGCGTCAGCTAAATGGCATATATTATATTATATTATTGATCACTTTAATATGCATATAAGTGAATTGTCCCAATACTTCTGGTCCCTTAAAAAACGGGAGGATCATTTACAAAAAAAAATGCTGCAATTTCTAAACAGTTCACCCGATATGGATAAAAATAATTAACTTTAATAATAATAACTTTTAATACTTTAATAACTTTAATAACTTTGTTGTATAATTTCACATCCAATATGCTGGAGTACAGAGCCAGAAACAACAAAACATTTGTCACTGACCCAAAACCTTTGGAGCTCACTGTATTTGAACACACATATCAATTTACAGTCTAGTCTGGAAATATGGCTTACTAATTCTAAATTGTGACCTCTAACTTCTGAATTCTACCTTCTGACTTCATCGGGAGCCCCAGGGTAGTGAACTATATGGGGAATATGTTGTCATTTATTAAACATGCACACACACACACACACACACACACACACACACACACACACACACACACACACACACACACACACACACACACACACACACACACACACACACACACACACACACACACACAGTATGAGAGACAAGGCTGCAGTCTCTGGAGTGAGAGAATCTGTGGGAGGTAATAGCAATATCCTGAGGAGTGCCTGCCTTTTAGTGTGTGTGTGTGTGTGTGTGTGTGTGTGTGTGTGTGTGTGTGTGTGTGTGTGTGTGTGTGTGTGTGTGTGTGTGTGTGTGTGTGTGTGTGTGTGTGTGTGTGTGTGTGTGTGTGTGTGTGTGTGTGACTGAGTGTGTGTAAGTGGGTGTCTGTGTCCTGCGCTGAACCCACTCTAATCGCTTTTGTAGTTTGATTGAGTGTGTGTGTGTGATTGAGTGTGTGTGTAGGTTTTGCCTCAATGATCTAAGTATTTTGAGGACAGTCTCTCTGGGTCTCTACTCTCCTCTCCTACCTCCTACCTCCCACCTCCTACCTCCTACCTCCTACCTCCTTGTCTCCTCTTTTCACAGTCCAGAGAGGATGAGAGAGGAGCTAGAGAATTTAAATGTATTACCACAACATAAACAGAAAATGAACGGAAGAGAAGAGAACAGCTGTAGAACTTATTCCTCCTGCGGGGAAGAGGCATTGTCATACACAACTGTGTGGGTGTGTTTGGACCATGATAGGTCCTTAGTGATCGATCAAATGTATTTATAAAGCCCGTCTTAAAGTGCTGTACAGACACCCAGCCTAAAATCCCAAACAGCAAGCAATGCAGATGTAGAAGCACGGTGGCTAGGGGGAAAAAAAAAAAGAGAGAGAGAGAGAGAGAGAGAGAGAGAGAGAGAGAGAGAGAGAGAGAGAGAGAGAGAGAGAGAGAGAAATTCACACAGGACACTGGGATATGACAGGAGAAATACTCTATCTATAACAGACTGACCCTAGCCCCACACCACTAGAGGGATAACTTCAACCACCAACTTACTAACCTGAGACAAGACCAGGTATATCAAGAGAAGATCTCCCCCAAGGCAAGAACCCAATGGGGGGAGCGCCTACACGGAGAGGAAGATCACGTCAGTGACTAAACCCACTCAAGTGATGCACCCCTCCTAGGGACGGCATGGAAGAGCACCAGTAAGCCAGTGACTCAGCCCCCGTAATAGGGTTAGAGGCAGAGAATCCCAGTGGACAGAGGGGAACCAGCCAGGCAGAGACAGAAAGGGTGGTTCGTTGCTCCAGTGCCTTTCCGTTCACCTACACACTGGCCCTCCTGGGCCAGACTAATCATAGGACCTACTGGAGAGATGAGTCTTCAATAAAGACTTAAAGGTTGAGACCGAGTCTACGTCTCTCACATGAATAAGCAGACCCTTCCAAAAAAAGGAGCTCTATAGGAGATAGCCCTGCCTCCAGCAGTTGGCTTAGAAATTCTAGGGACAGTATGGAGGCCTGCGTCTTGTGACCGTGGTGTACTTGTAGGTATGTACGGCAGGAAAGATTGGTAGGAGCAAGCCCATGTAATTCTTTGTAGGTTAGCAGTAAAACCTTGTGAGGTGGACCTTGTGATGAGGAATTTGAAGTTCTTGACCCGCTCCGTTACACCCCCGTCGATGTGAATGGGGTTGTGCTCGGGCCCCTCTGTTTAGTGTAGTCCACAATCAGCTCCTTTTTCTTGCTGACGTTGAGAGAGAGTTTGTCCTGACACCACACTGACAGGTCTCTGACCTCCTACCTGTCTCATCGTTGTCGGTGATCAGGCCTAGGGGTTGTGTCGTCAGCAAACTTAATGATGGTGTTGGAGTTGTGCCTGGCCGTGCATTTGTGGGCAAACACGGAGTACAGGAGGGATCTAAGCACTCACCCTCTTGTTGAGGTTCATTGTTGCAGATGTGTTGTTTGCTTACCCTCACCACCTGGGGTCTGCCCATCAGGAAGTCCAGGATCCCTCACCACCTTGGGTCTGCCCGTCAGGAAGTCCAGGATCCCTCACCACCTGGGGTCTGCCCGTCAGGAAGTCCAGGATCCCTCACCACCTGGGGGCGGCCTGTCAGGAAGTCCAGGATCCCTCAACACCTGGGGTCTGCCTGTCAGGAAGTCCAGGATCCCTCACCACCTGGGGTCTGCCTGTCAGGAAGTCCAGGTTCCCTCACCACCTTGGGTCTGCCCGTCAGGAAGTCCAGGATCCCTCAACACCTGGGGTCTGCCTGTCAGGAAGTACAGGATCCCTCACCACCTGGGGTCTGCCTGTCAGGAAGTCCAGGATCCCTCACCACCTAGGGTCTGCCTGTCAGGAAGTCCAGGATCCCTCACCACCTTGGGTCTGCCCGTCAGGAAGTCCAGGATCCCTCACCACCTGGGGGCGGCCTGTCAGGAAGTCCAGGATCCCTCAACACCTGGGGTCTGCCTGTCAGGAAGTCCAGGATCCCTCACCACCTGGGGTCTGCCCGTCAGGAATTCCAGGATCCCTCAACACCTGGGGTCTGCCCGTGAGGAAGTCCAGGATCCCTCACCACCTTGGGTCTGCCCGTCAGGAAGTCCAGGATCCCTCACCACCTGGGGTCTGCCTGTCAGGAAGTCCAGGATCCCTCAACACCTGGGGTCTGCCTGTCAGGAAGTCCAGGATCCCTCACCACCTGGGGTCTGCCTGTCAGGAAGTGCAGGATCCCTCACCACCTTGGGTCTGCCCGTCAGGAAGTCCAGGATCCCTCACCACCTAGGGTCTGCCTGTCAGGAAGTCCAGGATCCCTCACCACCTTGGGTCTGCCTGTCAGGAAGTCCAGGATCCCTCACCACCTAGGGTCTGCCTGTCAGGAAGTCCAGGATCCCTCACCACCTTGGATCTGCCCGTCAGGAAGTCCAGGATCCAGTTGCAGAGGGAGGTGATCAGTCACAGGGACCTGAGCTTAGTGATGAGCTTGGAGGGGACAATTGTGTTTAACGCTGAGCTGTAGACAATGAACAGAATTCTCACGTAGGTGTTCCTTTTGTCCAGATGGGAAAGGGCAGTGTGGAGTGCAATAGAGATTGCATCATCTGTAGATCTGTTGGGGAAGTATGCGAATTGGAGTGGGTCCAGGGTGTCTGGGATGATGGTGTTGATGTGAGCCATGATCAGCCTTTCAAAGCATTTCATGGCTACAGATGTGAGTGCTACGGGTTACCATGGTCTTCTTGGACACAGGGACTATGGTGGTCTGCTTGAAACATGTAGGTATTACATGTTTCAAGGTTGAAAATGTCAGTGAAGACACTTGTCAGATGGTCAGAGCATGCTCCGAGTACACGTCCTTGTAATCCGTCCGGCCATGTGGCCTTGTGAATGTTAACCTGTTAAAAGGTCTTACTCTCATCGGCTATGGAGAGCATGATCACACAATCGTCCGGAACATCTGATGCTCTCATGCATGGTTCAGTGTTGCTTGCCTTGAAGCGAGCATAGAAGGCATTTAGCTCATCTGGTAAACTTACGTCATTGGGCCACTCGTGGCTGGGTTTCCCTTTGTAATCCGTGACAGTCTGCAAACCTTGCCATATGCGGCGAGCATCAGAGTCGGTGTAGTAGGACGCAATATTAGTCCTGTATTGATGCTTTGCCTGTTTGATTGTTCGTCATAGAGCGTAGTTGGATTTTTTACAAGCGTCCGGATTAGTGTCCCACTCCTAAGTGGCAGCTCTAGTCTTTAGCTCAGGGCGGATGTTGCCTGTAATCCATGGCTTCTGGTTGGGATATGTACGTACAGTCACTCTATCAGCAGAGTTATGGTCAGATTTGCCAAATGGAGGGCGAGGGAGAGCTTTGTATGCGTCTCTGTGTGTGTAGTAAAACTGAACCACTATATCAGCAAAACATTTACATAATGTACTGACAAATCATATTAAAAAAATAATCACTGTAAAATGGTTAAATATCAAGATGGGCTGCTATTCCCTCCAACGTAATTCTCTCAAACAATGTACACACATTCATGCATACTGGCACACTAGGGCTGTCCCGGACTAAAAGAACACTTAAATACACACCTTATGTGGTCATAAAATCAACTATATGCATTGAGCTTGTCTAAAGCGTTAAGCGCACCAATGACTCAAGAGGGAGCCAGAGATCAAGATAACCAGAATATAAAACTTTAACCTGACCCGACCATCCTCACCCTGCTGGCTTTTGCAGATTCTGTCCTTACTCTCCTGAAGTTGCCGGTAACAGGCTACACGAGGAGTCTGCAACCATTTATCTCACCATTTCTACCAATCTGTTTGCGAGTTATGGTTTTCATATGCACATTTTCGTGGAAAAGTTTCATTTAATTTTTTTATAACGTCATCGTATCGCAAAATCATTGGCATGTGCTCAATGCTAAATGAAAATGATACATGACTTATTTTGCCATTGGCTACGCATCTGCAACGAACTTGAATTTTTAAAAATCAATGATTAACTTGGGTCAGGCCTGAAACTTGCATTAGCAAACTTCCAACATTGTATCAAATATTCTGGGCTCTAAGAGTTTCTCACCAGTGAGCTGGGGAAAGACACAGCTGTAGGCTATTTGTGCAAGGGATAAGAAGTAATCAGGTAGGCCTATTTTATGATCCACTGGATCAGAGCAGGACATTTTTCCCTTTCATTTTTCCCTTTTGTTATCGAAAGGGAGAAACCTGGAAAGATTTTTCAAAGACATTGTCATTCTCAATCGATGCATCAACAGACTTTGTTTGCTCGCTGTTTGAATTGAAGAAAATATTCCTTTGAGAAGCTCCACGGGACATTAGTGGTGGCGCGTTAATCCAATCAGAGTTACTGTCAGACATCACCAAATGGGAACATTTAATGCTTACCTTTTGCATGCAGGCCAGGTCGCCAATAGTGCTACTACTATGTGTAACCAGGTAGACACTAGGCCTACTTCTATGTGTAATCAGGTAGACAATAGGCCTACTTCTATGTGTAATCAGGTAGACAATAGGGCTACTACTATGTGTAACCAGGTAGACACTAGGCCTACTTCTATGTGTAATCAGGTAGACAATAGGCCTACTTCTATGTGTAATCAGGTAGACAATAGGGCTACTACTATGTGTAACCAGGTAGACACTAGGCCTACTTCTATGTGTAATCAGGTAGACAATAGGCCTACTTCTATGTGTAATCAGGTAGACAATAGGGCTACTACTATGTGTAACCAGGTAGACACTAGGCCTACTTCTATGTGTAATCAGGTAGACAATAGGCCTACTTCTATGTGTAATCAGGTAGACAATAGGGCTACTACTATGTGTAACCAGGTAGACACTAGGCCTACTTCTATGTGTAATCAGGTCGCCAATAGGGCTACTTCTATGTGTAATCAGGTAGACAATAGGCCTACTTCTATGTGTAATGTAATCAGGTAGACAATAGGCCTACTTCTATGTGTAATGTAATCAGGTAGACAATAGGCCTACTACAATGTGTAACCAGGTGCGCGTCCTTACTCAACATTAACAGGTGCTCCACACAAAAGTCAATGACCCACATTTACAAGACTAAAATGAAATAAATCAAAACCCGCAACAGATCAGTCTTCGACATCCGCAACAGATTAGTCTCGGGCTCCGCAAGGATTAGTCTCGGCCTCCGCAACAGATTACTCTCGACCTCCGCAACAGATTAGTCTCGACCTCCGCAACAGATCAGTCTCTACCTCCGCAACAGATCAGTCTCGACCTCCGCAACAGATCAGTCTCGGCCTCCGCAACAGATCAGTCTCGACCTCCGCAACAGATTAGTCTCGACCTCCGCAACAGATCAGTCTCTACCTCCGCAACAGATTAGTCTCGACCTCCGCAACAGATCAGTCTCTACCTCCGCAACAGATCAGTCTCTACCTCCGCAACAGATCAGTCTCTACCTCCGCAACGGATCAGTCTCTACCTCCGCAACAGATCAGTCTCTACCTCCGCAACAGATCAGTCTCTACCTCCGCAACGGATCAGTCTCGGCCTCCGATACAGATCAGTCTCGACCTCCGCAACAGATTAGTCTCTACCTCCGCAACAGATCAGCCTCGACCTCCGCAACAGATCAGCCTCGACCTCCGCAACAGATCAGCCTCGACCTCCGCAACAGATTAGTTCACTGAGATGCACCAGAATATGACAGGTGTCTCGTGAAAACAAAAAACATAAAAAAAATGTAAAAATAATAATAATTAAATGCTACTGCTCGACTAACACACACACACACACACACACACACACACACACACACACACACACACACACACACACACACACACACACACACACACACACACACACACACACACACACACACACACACACACACACACACACACACACACACACACACACACACACACACACAGGACCTGGCCCTGGCCCTGGCTCCTATAAATACATGGGGAATGTTATCTTTGGTAAAGAAAACAATTATGTGAGCCAGAGTGATCAGAAAAAGAATGTGTGTGTTTGTGTGTGTGTGTGTGTGTGTGTGTTAGAGGGAGGTGGGTGTTCTAGGATACGTCCCAAATGGCATCCTGTTCTGGTTAAAGTAGTGCACTCTATAGGGAATAGGGCTCTGGTTAAAGTAGTGCACTCTATAGGGAATAGGGCTCTGGTTAAAGTAGTGCACTCTATAGGGAAATAGGGCTCTGGTTAAAGTAGTGCACTCTATAGGGAATAGGGCTCTGGTTAAAGTAGTGCACTCTATAGGGAATAGGGCTCTGGTTAAAGTAGTGCACTATATAGGGAATAGGGCTCTGGTTAAAGTAGTGCACTCTATAGGGAATCTCTCTCCCTCAGTCTCTCTCTCTCTCTCTCTCTCTCCCTCTCTCTCTCCCTCTGTCTCTGTCCCTGTCTCTGTCTCTGTCTCTGTCTCTGTCCCTGTCTCTGTCTCTGTCTCTGTCTCTCTCTCTCTCTCTCTCTCTCTCTCTCTCTCCCTCTCTCTCTCTCTCTCTCTCTCTCTCTCTCTCTCTCTCTCTCTCTCTCTCTCTCTCTGTCTCTCTCTCTCTCCATATGTTTCTCCCTCTGTCTCTCTCTCTCTCCCCATCTGTTTCTCTCTCTCTCTCTCTCTCTCTCTCTCTCTCCCCATCTCTCTCTCTCTCTGTCTCTGTCTCTGTCTCTGTCTCTGTCTCTGTCTCTGTCTCTCTCTCTCCCCTCTGTCTGTCTGTCTGTCTGTCTGTCTCTCTCTCTCTCTCTCTCCCCATCTGTTTCTCCCTCTGTCTCTCAATTCATTTAAATTCAACTGGCTTTATTGTTATGTGAAAACATATAATATATATAATGTCAAATATGAAAAGTGAACATTCACAAAAGTTCCAAAATAATAAAGACATTTTTCTATATACAGTTTTGTAACGATGTGCAAATAGTTAAAGTACAAAAGGGAAAACAAATAAATAAATATGGGTTGTATTTACAACGGTGTTTGTTCTTCACTGGTTGCCCTTTTCTTGTGGCAACAGGTCACACATCTTGCTGATGTGATGTCACACTGTGGTATTTCACCCCATAGATATGGGGAGTTTATCAAGATTGGATTTGTTTAAAAATTCTTTGTGGGACTATGTAATCTGAGGCAACTATGTGTCTCTAATATGGTCATACATTTGGTACATACATTCCCTCTCTCATTGGCTGGCTGTGAACTCTGAACTCTCACTTCCTTTTTGGAGTATCACCCAGACTGAGGGTCTTAAAATAGACAAACGGACAAACCAAAACACACAGTTGAATGTAACTTGAAAAGACCCAGTCTCACCCTACCACAGATATACTACTACCACAGATATACTACTACCACATATACTACTACCACATATACTACTACCACAGATATACTACTACCACAGATATACTACTACCACAGATATACTACTACCACAGATATACTACTACCACATATACTACTACCACAGATATACTACTACCACAGATATACTACTACCACAGATATACTACTACCACATATACTACTACCATCTTCTACTACCACAGATATACTACTACCACAGATATATTACTACCACAGATATACTACTACCACAGATATACCACAGATATACTACTACCACAGATATACTACTACCACAGATATACTACTACCTATACTACTACCACAGATATACTACTACCACAGATATACTACTACCTATACTACTACCACAGATATACTACTACCACAGATATACTACTACCACCTTCTACTACCACAGATATACTACTACCACAGGTATACTACTACCACAGATATACTACTACCACAGATATACTACTACCATATATATACTACTACCACCTTCTACTACCACAGATATACTACTACCACAAATATACTACTACCACAGATAATATACTACCACATATATACTACTACCACCTTCTACTACCACAGATATACTACTACCACAGATATTTTACTACCACAGATATATTACTACCACAGATATACTACTACCACAGATATAATACTACCACAGATATATTGCTACCACAGATATACTACTACCACAGATGTACTACTACCACAGATATACTACTACCACAGATATGTCTGTGTCTGCTTTACCTTCTATACCCAAACTACTGTGTGATTTACCTTCTATACCCAAACTACTGTGTGATTTACCTTCTATACCCAAACTACTGTGTGATTTACCTTCTATACCCAAACTACTGTGTGATTTACCTTCTATACCCAAACTACTGTGTGATTTACCTTCTATACCCAAACTACTGTGTGATTTACCTTCTATACCCAAACTACTGTGTGATTTACCTTCTATACCCAAACTACTGTGTGATTTACCTTCTATACCCAAACTGCTGTGTGATTTACCTTCTATACCCAAACTACTGTGTGATTTACCTTCTATACCCAAACTACTGTGTGATTTACTTTCTATACCCAAACTACTGTGTGATTTACCTTCTATACCCAAACTACTGTGTGATTTACCTTCTATACCCAAACTACTGTGTGATTTACCTTCTATACCCAAACTACTGTGTGATTTACCTTCTATACCCAAACTGCTGTGTGATTTACCTTCTATACCCAAACTGCTGTGTGATTTACCTTCTATACCCAAACTGCTGTGTGATTTACCTTCTATACCCAAACTGCTGTGTGATTTTGAAATGTAGTAACACAATCTTCATCCTCCTCCCTGGCTTTCTACGGGCTAAAATATTCAGCAGAATGATTTCATGGAGCTATTCCACAGTGGAATCTGTCCTGATTACAGCCCTGCTCATTGGCCGGCTGTGAGAATCTGTCCTGATTACAGCCCTGCTCATTGGCCGGCTGTGAGAATCTGTCCTGATTACAGCCCTGCTCATTGGCCGGCTGTGAGAATCTGTCCTGATTACAGCCCTGCTCATTGGCTGTCTGTGAGAATCTTTCATGATTATGGCCCTGCTCATTGGCCGGCTGTGAGAATCTGTCCTGATTACAGCCCTGCTCATTGGCCGGCTGTGAGAATCTGTTCTGATTACAGCCCTGCTCATTGGCCGGCTGTGAGAATCTGTCCTGATTACAGCCCTGCTCATTGGCCGGCTGTGAGAATCTGTCCTGATTACAGCCCTGCTCATTGGCCGGCTGTGAGAATCTGTCCTGATTACAGCCCTGCTCATTGGCCGGCTGTGAGAATCTGTTCTGATTACAGCCCTGCTCATTGGCCGGCTGTGAGAATCTGTCCTGATTACAGCCCTGCTCATTGGCCGGCTGTGAGAATCTGTCATGATTACAGCCCTGCTCATTGGCTGTCTGTGAGAATCTGTCATGATTATGGCCCTGCTCATTGGCCGTCTGTGAGAATCTGTCCTGATTATGGCCCTGCTCATTGGCCGTCTGTGAGAATCTGTCCTGATTATGGCCCTGCTCATTGGCCGTCTGTGAGAATCTGTCCTGATTATGGCCCTGCTCATTGGCTGT
>NC_068439.1:9478774-9506274 GCF_023373465.1 Oncorhynchus keta | reverse complement strand
TCCCTCTCTCTCTCTGTCCATCTCTCCCCCTCCCCCCTCTCTCTCCCTCTCACTCTCTGTCTCTCTCGCCCCCTCTCTCTCCCTCTCTCTCCCTGTCTCTCCCCCCTCTCTCTCTCTCTCTCTGCCTCTCTCTGCCTCTTTTCCAAAGCTCTCCCCCCTTTTCTCTCCTTGTCTTCTTTTGAACTCCCAAGAAGCAGCACCCACACAGAGGAAGTCCTTATTGAGATTAACACACACAGGCACACACACACACACACACACACACACACACACACACACACACACACACACACACACACACACACACACACACACACACACACACACACACACACACACACACACACACACACACACACACACACACACAGAGGAAAGTTTAAAGAGGAGAGGGAAGAGAAGAGAGGGAGGAGAAGAGGAGTGGGAGGAGAGGGGAAAGAGAGGGAGGAGAGGGAGTGTATGTGTGGAGTGGAAAGAGAGGGAGGAGAGGAAAGAGAGGGAGGAAATCTGTCTATCTGTATCTCTCTCCCCCTCCCTCCCTCTCTCTCTCTCGGTCTCTCTCCCAATCCCTCCCTCTCCCCTTCCCTCCCTCTCTCTCGGTCTCTCTCTCTCCCCCATCTCTCTCCCTCTCTCTCTCTCTCTCTCTCTCTCTCTCTCTCTCTGTCTCTATCTCTCTCAGTATCTCTCTCCCCCTCCCCCACAGAGGGGGAACTCTCTCCCCCCTCTCTGTCTGTGTCTCTCTCTTCCCCTCCCCCTGTCTCCCTTTCTCTCTTTCCCAAGCAGCAGCTCCCACAGAGGAAGTCCTTATTATGAGATTAACACACACAGGGGAACTGCACTGTACACACACACACACACACACACACACACACACACACACACACACACACACACACACACACACACACACACACACACACACACACACACACACCACACACACACACAACACACACACTGAATAAGCAACAGTTTAAACAGCCGTGGTGAAGCGGAGCCATCATAAAGATTTGGACTGAGCCTGTGTGGGGGAACTGTGTGTGTCTGTATGTGCTGTGTATGTGTGTGTGAGAGAGAGACCACAGAGGGGGAACTGTGTGTGTCTGTATGTGCTGTGTATGTGTGTGTGAGAGAGAGACCACAGAGGGGGAACTGTGTGTGTCTGTATGTGCTGTGTATGTGTGTGTGTGTGTGTGTCTGTATGTGCTGTGTATGTGTGTGTGAGAGAGAGACCACAGAGGGGGAACTGTGTGTGTCTGTATGTGCTGTGTATGTGTGTGTGTGTGTCTGTATGGGCTGTGTATGTGTGTGTGTGTCTGTATGTGCTGTGTATGTGTGTGTGTGTGTGTCTGTATGTGCTGTGTGTGTGTGTGTGTGTGTGTGTGTGTGTGTGTGTGTGTGTGTGTGTGTGTGTGTGTGTGTGTGTGTGTGTGTGTGTGTGTGTGTGTGTGTGTGTATGTGTGTGTGTGAGAGAGAACGAGAGAGAAATAATGAGAGCGACAGCGAGAGAGAGAGAGAAAGAGAGAGGGCATAGTCACTGTTAGATACAGGAAACAACCCCTAAACCTTCCTTTCCTCCTCAACAGCCATAACAGAGGAATTGTGTCCCAAATGACACCCTATATAGTGCACTACTTTTAACCAGGGCCCCATAGGGTAGCGCATTCTACGGTGAATAGGGGGCCATTTGGGGTGTAGCCAAGGACACAGCATGGTTGATTTTAGCATCTCTGTACAACGTGTGGCTCACACAGACTCCTTGACTTTTTACACATTTTGTTACGTTACAGCCTTATTCTAAAATGGATGAAAGACATTTTGTTCCTCATTAATCTACACACAATTACCCCATAATGACAAATCGAAAAACTGTTTTTTTTTATAAATATTTGCAAATGTCTAAAAAAAAATATGTAAAAAAATGAAATACCTTATTTACAAAATGATTCTGATCTTTTGACTTGAAAAATTGAGTTCAGGTTCATCCTGTTTCCATTGATCATCCTTGACATGTTTCTTCAACTTGATTGGAGTCCACCGGTGGTAAATTAAAGTGATTGGACATGATTTGGAAAGGCACACAACCTGTCTATATAAGGTCCCACAGTTGACGGTGCATGTCAGAACCAAAAACAAGGCCCTTCTCTCCCGAGTTTTAAACAAAAGGTGGAGAAGGTCAACGGGTCTGGATGCTGAATGCTGATGCACTGTACATAATGCAGGTAGAGATGATGTACATAATGCAAGTAGAGATGATGTACATAATGCAGGTAGAGATGATGTACATAATGCAGGTAGAGATGATGTACATAATGCAGGTAGAGATGATGTACATAATGCAGGTAGAGATGATGTACATAATGCAGGTAGAGATGATGTACATAATGCAGGTAGAGATGATGTACATAATGCAGGTAGAGATGATGTACATAATGCAGGTAGAGATGATGTACATAATGCAGGTAGAGATGATGTACATAATGTCGGTTAAGAACAAATTCTTATTTTCAATGACGGCCTTGGAACAGTGGGTTAACTGCCTGTTCAGGGGCAGAACGACAGATTTGTACTTTGTCAGCTCGGGGGTTTGAACTTGCAACCTTCCGGTTACTAGTCCAACGCTCTTACCACTAGGCTACCTGCCGTCCCTACACTCTAACCACTAGGCTACCTGCCGTCCCTACACTCTAACCACTAGGCTACCTGCCGTCCCTACACTCTAACCACTAGGCTACCTGCTACCTGCCCCCTACACTCTAACCACTAGGCTACCTGCCGCCCCTACACTCTAACCACTAGGCTACCTGCCGTCCCTACACTCTAACCACTAGGCTACCTGCCGCCCCTACACTCTGACCACTAGGCTACCTGCCGTCCCTACACTCTAACCACTAGGCTACCTGCCGTCCCTACACTCTAACCACTAGGCTACCTGCCGCCCCTACACTCTAACCACTAGGCTACCTGCCGTCCCTACACTCTAACCACTAGGCTACCTGCCGCCCCTACACTCTAACCACTAGGCTACCTGCCGTCCCTACACTCTAACCAGTAGGCTACCTGCCGTCCCTACACTCTAACCACTAGGCTACCTTCCGCCCCTACACTCTAACCACTAGGCTACCTTCCGCCCCTACACTCTAACCACTAGGCTACCTGCCGTCCCTACACTCTAACCACTAGGCTACCTTCCGCCCCTACACTCTAACCACTAGGCTACCTTCCGCCCCTACACTCTAACCACTAGGCTACCTGCCGTCCCTACACTCTAACCACTAGGCTACCTGCCGTCCCTACACTCTAACCACTAGGCTACCTGCCGTCCCTACACTCTAACCACTAGGCTACCTGCCGTCCCTACACTCTAACCACTAGGGTACCTGCCGCCCCTACACTCTAACCACTAGGCTACCTGCCGCCCCCTTTGTTTTGTCTTTGTTTTAATATGGCCAGGGCGTGAGTTGGGGTGGGCAGTCTATATTATTTTTTCTATGATTTGGGAGTTGTATGTTTGGCCTGGTATGGTTCTCAATCAGAGGCAGCTGTCAATCGTTGTCCCTGATTGAGAACCATACTTAGGTAGAAACCCATTACATCATTTTTTTATTATTTTTTTTTTATTTCACCTTTATTTAACCAGGTAGGCTAGTTGAGAACAGGTTCTCAATTGCAACTGCGACCTGGCCAAGATAAAGCATAGCAGTGTGAACAGACAACACAGAGTTACACATGGAGTAAACAATTAGCAAGTCAATAACACAGAGAAAAAAGGGGAGTCTATATACACTGTGTGCAAAAGGCATGAGGAGGTAGGCGAATAATTACAATATTGCAGATTAACACTGGAGTGAAAAATGATCAGATGATCATGTACAGGTAGAGATATTGGTGTGCAAAAGAGCAGAAAAGTAAATAAATAAAAACAGTATGGGGATGAGGTAGGTGAAAATGGGTGGGCTATTTACCAATAGATTATGTACAGCTGCAGCGATCGGTTAGCTGCTCAGCTAGCTGATGTTTGAAGTTGGTGAGGGAGATGGCATATAGTATTATATTATACTGAAAAAAAAACGTTACGCAGCTTGTAAATGGTTGGTCTCATGTTTCATGAACTGAAATTAAATTAAAGTTCCCAGAAATGTTGCATACCACACAAAAAAGCTAATTGTTGCACAAATTTGATTACATCCCTGTTATTGAGCATTTCTTCTTTGCCAAGATAACCCATCCACCTCACAGGTGTGGCATATCAAGAAGCTGATTAAACAGCATGATCATTACACAGGTGCACCTTGTGCTGGGGGACAATAAAAAGACACTCTAAAATAGGCAGTTTTGTCACACGCCACACAAATGCTACAGATGTCTTGGGTTTTGAGGGAGCGTTAAATTGGAATGCTGACTGCAGGAATGTCCACAAGAGCTGTTGCCAGAGAATGTATTATTAATTTCTCTACCATAAGCCACCTCCCAATGTTGTTTTAGATAATTTGGCAGTACGTGCAACCTGCCTCACACCCGTTGACCGCATGTAACCAAGGCTTCTTCACCTGCGGAACCGTCTGAGACCAGCCGCCCGGACAGCTGAGGAAACTGAGTATTTCTTTATGTAATTTACACCTTCTGTGGGGAAACATTTATTCTGATTGGCTGGTTCTGGCTCCCCAGTGGGTGGACCTATGAGCTTTTCTTGCAATAATATGGGCATGGTCTTTTACCAAATAGTGCTATCTTCTAGATACCTTGTCACAACATAACTGATTGTCTCAAATGCATTAAGAAGGAAAGAAGTTCCCCAAAATAACTTTTAACAAGGCACATCTGTTAATTGAAATGCATTCCAGGTGACTACCTCATGAAGTTTGTTGAGAGAATGCCAAAAGTGTGCAAAGATGTAATCAAGGCAAAGGGTTTGAAGAATCAAAACATATATTTAGATTTTTTTTTAAATACTTTTTTGGTTACAACATGATTCCATATGTGTTGTTTCATAGTGTTGATGTCTTCACCTAAAACATAATGACAAACCCTTCAATGAATAGAGGTGTCCAAATGTTTGTTTGGTACTGTATATATATTTGTATATATATTTGTTTGTATTTTTTGTGAGGTGGGGAAAACTAACTCAATATATTTTTAAATGACTAAAACCAAATCAAAGCTGTGTTTAAATGATCATGGACATACATACAGTTTCAACACTGAAATGAAAGCTAGACAGTCAGGGAGCATAGAAAATTCCCCAAAACAATGGATAGAGGACTATTTTTTTTGCAGTGAGGAAATATAACACATTTTCAATGCAGCCCTCCAGATCTGGTTGTCAAAATGGACTGTCTAAATGGTGACACCGACAGAGTTCTCAGAGTGACACAGAGTATTCAGAGTGGTAGAGAGTTCTCAGAGTGACACAGAGTTCTCAGAGTGACACAGAGTTCTCAGAGTGACACAGAGTTCTCAGAGTGTACAGAGCTCTCAGAGTGTACAGAGTTCTCAGAGTGACACAGAGTTCTCAGAGTGCACATAGTTCTCAGAGTGCACATAGTTCTCAGAGTGCACAGAGTTCTCAGAGTGCACAGAGTTCTCAGAGTGTACAGAGTTCTCAGAGTGTACAGAGTTCTCATAGTGACACAGAGTTCTCAGAGTGTACAGAGTTCTCAGAGTGTACAGAGTTCTCAGAGTGTACAGAGTTCTCAGAGTGTACAGAGTTCTCAGAGTGTACAGAGTTCTCAGAGTGACACAGAGTTCTCAGAGTGTACAGAGTTCTCAGAGTGACAGAGTTCTCAGAGTGACACAGAGTTCTCAGACTGTACAGAGTTCTCAGAGTGACATAGAGTTCTCAGAGTGTACAGAGTTCTCAGAGTGTACAGAGTTCTCATAGTGACACAGAGTTCTCAGAGTGTACAGAGTTCTCAGTGTACAGAGTTCTCAGAGTGTACAGAGTTCTCAGAGTGTACAGAGTTCTCAGAGTGACACAGAGTTCTCAGAGTGACACAGAGTTCTCAGAGTGACACAGAGTTCTCAGACTGTACAGAGTTCTCAGAGTGACACAGACTTCTCAGAGTGTACAGAGTTCTCAGAGTGACACAGAGGTCTCCGAGTGTACAGAGTTCTCAGAGTGACACAGAGTTCTCAGAGTGACACAGAGTTCTCAGAGTGACACAGAGTTCTCAGAGTGACACAGAGTTCTCAGAGTGTACGGAGTTCTCAGAGTGGACAGAGTTCTCAGAGTCACACAGAGTTCTCAGAGTGTACAGAGTTCTCAGAGTGACACAGAGTTCTCAGAGTGACACAGAGTTCTCAGAGTGTAC
This sequence comes from Oncorhynchus keta, assembly GCF_023373465.1. Lineage (NCBI taxonomy): Eukaryota > Metazoa > Chordata > Actinopteri > Salmoniformes > Salmonidae > Oncorhynchus > Oncorhynchus keta. The sequence goes on along the minus strand of NC_068439.1, from coordinate 9,499,963 downwards.
AGAGTTCTCAGAGTGTACAGAGTTCTCAGAGTGACACAGAGTTCTCAGAGTGTACAGAGTTCTCAGAGTGACACAGAGTTCTCAGAGTGACACAGAGTTCTCAGAGTGTACAGAGTTCTCAGAGTGTATGGAGTTCTCAGAGTGTACAGAGTTCTCAGAGTTTACAGAGTTCTCAGAGTGACACAGAGTTCTCAGACTGTACAGAGTTCTCAGAGTGTACAGAGTTCTCAGAGTGTACAGAGTTCTCAGAGTGACACAGAGTTCCCAGAGTGTACAGAGTTCTCAGAGTGTACAGAGTTCTCAGAGTTTACAGAGTTCTCAGAGTGACACAGAGTTCTCAGAGTGTGCAGAGTTCTCAGAGTGACACAGAGTTCTCAGAGTGACACAGAGTTCTCAGAGGGTACATAGTTATCAGAGTGTACAGAGTTCTCAGAGTGACACAGAGTTCTCAGAGTGACACAGAGTTCTCAGACTGTACAGAGTTCTCAGAGTGTACAGAGTTCTCAGAGTGACACAGAGTTCTCAGAGTGTACAGAGTTCTTAGAGTGTACAGAGTTCTCAGAGTGACACAGAGTTCTCGGAGTGTACAGAGTTCTCAGAGTGTACAGAGTTCTCAGAGTGACACAGAGTTCTCAGACTGTACAGAGTTCTCAGAGTGTACAGAGTTCTCAGAGTGACACAGAGTTCTCAGAGTGTACAGAGTTCTTAGAGTGTACAGAGTTCTCAGAGTGACACAGAGTTCTCGGAGTGTACAGAGTTCTCAGAGTGTACAGAGTTCTCAGAGTGACACAGAGTTCTCAGAGTGACACAGAGTTCTCAGAGTGACACAGAGTTCTCAGAGTGTACAGAGTTCTCAGAGTGAAACAGAGTTCTCAGAGTGTACAGAGTTCTCAGAGTGACACAGAGTTCTCAGAGTGTACAGAGTTCTCAGAGTGACACAGAGTTCTCAGAGTGTACAGAGTTCTCAGAGTGACACAGAGTTCTCAGAGTGACACAGTGTTCTCAGAGTGTACAGAGTTCTCAGAGTGACACAGAGTTCTCAGAGTGACACAGAGTTCTCAGAGTGACACAGAGTTCTCAGAGTGACACAGAGTTCTCAGAGTGTACAGAGTTCCCAGAGTGTACAGAGTTCTCAGAGTGACACAGAGTTCTCAGAGTGTACAGAGTTCTCAGAGTGACACAGAGTTCCCAGACTGTACAGAGTTCTCAGAGTGTACAGAGTTCTTAGAGTGTACAGAGTTCTCAGAGTGACACAGAGTTCTCGGAGTGTACAGAGTTCTCAGAGTGAACAGAGTTCTCAGAGTGACACAGAGTTCTCAGAGTGACACAGAGTTCTCAGAGTGTACAGAGTTCTCAGAGTGACACAGAGTTCTCAGAGTGTACAGAGTTCTCAGAGTGACACAGAGTTCTCAGAGTGTACAGAGTTCTCAGAGTGACACAGAGTTCTCAGAGTGTACAGAGTTCTCAGAGTGTACAGAGTTCTCAGAGTGACACAGAGTTCTCAGAGTGACACAGTGTTCTCAGAGTGTACAGAGTTCTCAGAGTGACACAGAGTTCTCAGAGTGACACAGAGTTCTCAGAGTGACACAGAGTTCTCAGAGTGACACAGAGTTCTCAGAGTGTACAGAGTTCCCAGAGTGTACAGAGTTCTCAGAGTGACACAGAGTTCTCAGAGTGTACAGAGTTCTCAGAGTGACACAGAGTTCCCAGACTGTACAGAGTTCCCAGACTGTACAGAGTTCTCAGAGTGTACAGAGTTCTCAGAGTGACACAGAGTTCTCAGAGTGTACAGAGTTCTCAGAGTGACACAGAGTTCTTAGAGTCACACAGAGTTCTCAGAGTGACACAGAGTTCTCAGAGTGTACAGAGTTCCCAGAGTGTACAGAGTTCTCAGAGTGACACAGAGTTCTCAGAGTGTACAGAGTTCTCAGAGTGACACAGAGTTCCCAGACTGTACAGAGTTCTCAGAGTGTACAGAGTTCTCAGAGTGACACAGAGTTCTCAGAGTGTACAGAGTTCTTAGAGTGTACAGAGTTCTCAGAGTGACACAGAGTTCTCAGAGTGTACAGAGTTCTCAGAGTGTACAGAGTTCTCAGAATGACACAGAGTTCTCAGAGTGACACAGAGTTCTCAGAGTGACACAGAGTTCTCAGAGTGTACAGAGTTCTCAGAGTGAAACAGAGTTCTCAGAGTGTACAGAGTTCTCAGAGTGACACAGAGTTCTCAGAGTGTACAGAGTTCTCAGAGTGACACAGAGTTCTCAGAGTGTACAGAGTTCTCAGAGTGACACAGAGTTCTCAGAGTGACACAGTGTTCTCAGAGTGTACAGAGTTCTCAGTGACACAGAGTTCTCAGAGTGACACAGAGTTCTCAGAGTGACACAGAGTTCTCAGAGTGACACAGAGTTCTCAGAGTGTACGGAGTTCTCAGAGTGTACAGAGTTCTCAGAGTGACACAGAGTTCTCAGAGTGTACAGAGTTCTCAGAGTGACACAGAGGTCTCCGAGTGTACAGAGTTCTCAGAGTGACACAGAGTTCTCCGAGTGTACAGAGTTCTCAGAGTGACACAGAGTTCTCAGAGTGTACAGAGTTCTCAGAGTGACACAGAGTTCTCAGAGTGACACAGAGTTCTCAGAGTGACACAGAGTTCTCAGAGTGTACAGAGTTCTCAGAGTGACACAGAGTTCTCAGAGTGTACAGAGTTCTCAGAGTGACACAGAGTTCTCAGAGTGTACAGAGTTCTCAGAGTGACACAGAGTTCTCAGAGTGTACAGAGTTCTCAGAGTGTACAGAGTTCTCAGAGTGACACAGAGTTCTCAGAGTGACACAGTGTTCTCAGAGTGTACAGAGTTCTCAGAGTGACACAGAGTTCTCAGAGTGACACAGAGTTCTCAGAGTGACACAGAGTTCTCAGAGTGACACAGAGTTCTCAGAGTGTACAGAGTTCCCAGAGTGTACAGAGTTCTCAGAGTGACACAGAGTTCTCAGAGTGTACAGAGTTCTCAGAGTGACACAGAGTTCCCAGACTGTACAGAGTTCTCAGAGTGTACAGAGTTCTCAGAGTGACACAGAGTTCTCCGAGTGTACAGAGTTCTCAGAGTGACACAGAGTTCTTAGAGTCACACAGAGTTCTCAGAGTGACACAGAGTTCTCAGAGTGTACAGAGTTCCCAGAGTGTACAGAGTTCTCAGAGTGACACAGAGTTCTCAGAGTGTACAGAGTTCTCAGAGTGACACAGAGTTCCCAGACTGTACAGAGTTCTTAGAGTGTACAGAGTTCTCAGAGTGACACAGAGTTCTCCGAGTGTACAGAGTTCTCAGAGTGACACAGAGTTCTCAGAGTCACACAGAGTTCTCAGAGTGTATGGAGTTCTCAGAGTGTACAGAGTTCTCAGAGTGACACAGAGTTCTCAGAGTGACACAGAGTTCTCAGACTGTACAGAGTTCTCAGAGTGTACAGAGTTCTCAGAGTGACACAGAGTTCTCAGAGTGACACAGAGTTCTCAGAGTGTACAGAGTTCTCAGAGTGACACAGAGTTCCCAGAGTGTACAGAGTTCTCAGAGTGTACAGAGTTCTCAGAGTTTACAGAGTTCTCAGAGTGACACAGAGTTCTCAGAGTGTGCAGAGTTCTCATAGTGACACAGAGTTCTCAGAGTGACACAGAGTTCTCAGAGGGTACATAGTTATCAGAGTGTACAGAGTTCTCAGAGTGACACAGAGTTTTCAGAGTGACACAGAGTTCTCAGACTGTACAGAGTTCTCAGAGTGTACAGAGTTCTCAGAGTGACACAGAGTTCTCAGAGTGTACAGAGTTCTTAGAGTGTACAGAGTTCTCAGAGTGACACAGAGTTCTCAGAGTCACACAGAGTTCTCAGAGTGACACAGAGTTCTCAGAGTGTACAGAGTTCCCAGAGTGTACAGAGTTCTCAGAGTGACACAGAGTTCTCAGAGTGTACAGAGTTCTCAGAGTGACACAGAGTTCCCAGACTGTACAGAGTTCTCAGAGTGTACAGAGTTCTCAGAGTGACACAGAGTTCTCCGAGTGTACAGAGTTCTCAGAGTGACACAGAGTTCTCAGAGTCACACAGAGTTCTCAGAGTGTATGGAGTTCTCAGAGTGTACAGAGTTCTCAGAGTGACACAGAGTTCTCAGAGTGACACAGAGTTCTCAGACTGTACAGAGTTCTCAGAGTGTACAGAGTTCTCAGAGTGACACAGAGTTCTCAGAGTGTACAGAGTTCTCAGAGTGACACAGAGTTCCCAGAGTGTACAGAGTTCTCAGAGTGTACAGAGTTCTCAGAGTTTACAGAGTTCTCAGAGTGACACAGAGTTCTCAGAGTGTGCAGAGTTCTCATTGTGACACAGAGTTCTCAGAGTGACACAGAGTTCTCAGAGGGTACATAGTTATCAGAGTGTACAGAGTTCTCAGAGTGACACAGAGTTCTCAGAGTGACACAGAGTTCTCAGAGTGACACAGAGTTCTCAGAGTGTACAGAGTTCTCAGAGTGACACAGAGTTCCCAGAGTGTACAGAGTTCTCAGAGTGTACAGAGTTCTCAGAGTTTACAGAGTTCTCAGAGTGACACAGAGTTCTCAGAGTGTGCAGAGTTCTCATAGTGACACAGAGTTCTCAGAGTGACACAGAGTTCTCAGAGGGTACATAGTTATCAGAGTGTACAGAGTTCTCAGAGTGACACAGAGTTTTCAGAGTGACACAGAGTTCTCAGACTGTACAGAGTTCTCAGAGTGTACAGAGTTCTCAGAGTGACACAGAGTTCTCAGAGTGTACAGAGTTCTTAGAGTGTACAGAGTTCTCAGAGTGACACAGAGTTCTCAGAGTCACACAGAGTTCTCAGAGTGACACAGAGTTCTCAGAGTGTACAGAGTTCCCAGAGTGTACAGAGTTCTCAGAGTGACACAGAGTTCTCAGAGTGTACAGAGTTCTCAGAGTGACACAGAGTTCCCAGACTGTACAGAGTTCTCAGAGTGTACAGAGTTCTCAGAGTGACACAGAGTTCTCCGAGTGTACAGAGTTCTCAGAGTGACACAGAGTTCTCAGAGTCACACAGAGTTCTCAGAGTGTATGGAGTTCTCAGAGTGTACAGAGTTCTCAGAGTGACACAGAGTTCTCAGAGTGACACAGAGTTCTCAGACTGTACAGAGTTCTCAGAGTGTACAGAGTTCTCAGAGTGACACAGAGTTCTCAGAGTGTACAGAGTTCTCAGAGTGACACAGAGTTCCCAGAGTGTACAGAGTTCTCAGAGTGTACAGAGTTCTCAGAGTTTACAGAGTTCTCAGAGTGACACAGAGTTCTCAGAGTGTGCAGAGTTCTCATAGTGACACAGAGTTCTCAGAGTGACACAGAGTTCTCAGAGGGTACATAGTTATCAGAGTGTACAGAGTTCTCAGAGTGACACAGAGTTCTCAGAGTGACACAGAGTTCTCAGACTGTACAGAGTTCTCAGAGTGACATAGAGTTCTCAGAGTGTACAGAGTTCTCAGAGTGTACAGAGTTCTCATAGTGACACAGAGTTCTCAGAGTGTACAGAGTTCTCAGTGTACAGAGTTCTCAGAGTGTACAGAGTTCTCAGAGTGTACAGAGTTCTCAGAGTGACACAGAGTTCTCAGAGTGACACAGAGTTCTCAGAGTGACACAGAGTTCTCAGACTGTACAGAGTTCTCAGAGTGACACAGAGGTCTCCGAGTGTACAGAGTTCTCAGAGTGACACAGAGTTCTCAGAGTGACACAGAGTTCTCAGAGTGACACAGAGTTCTCAGAGTGACACAGACTTCTCAGAGTGTACAGAGTTCTCAGAGTGACACAGAGGTCTCCGAGTGTACAGAGTTCTCAGAGTGACACAGAGTTCTCAGAGTGACACAGAGTTCTCAGAGTGACACAGAGTTCTCAGAGTGACACAGAGGTCTCCGAGTGTGCAGAGTTCTCAGAGTGACACAGAGTTCTCCGAGTGTACAGAGTTCTCAGAGTGACACAGAGTTCTCAGAGTGTACAGAGTTCTCAGAGTGTATAGAGTTCTCAGAGTGTACAGAGTTCTCAGAGTGTACAGAGTTCTCAGAGTGACACAGAGTTCTCAGAGTGACACAGAGTTCTCAGACTGTACAGAGTTTTCAGAGTGTACAGAGTTCTCAGAGTTTACAGAGTTCTCAGGGTGACACAGAGTTCTCAGAGTGTACAGAGTTCTCAGAGTGTACAGAGTTCTCAGAGTGTACAGAGTTCTCAGAGTGACACAGAGTTCTCAGACTGTACAGAGTTGTCAGAGTGACACAGACTTCTCAGAGTGTACAAAGTTCTCAGAGTGACACAGAGGTCTCCGAGTGTACAGAGTTCTCAGAGTGACACAGAGTTCTCAGAGTGACACAGAGTTCTCAGAGTGACACAGAGTTCTCAGAGTGACACAGAGTTCTCAGAGTGTACGGAGTTCTCAGAGTGTACAGAGTTCTCAGAGTGACACAGAGTTCTCAGAGTGTACAGAGTTCTCAGAGTGACACAGAGTTCTCAGAGTGACACAGAGTTCTCAGAGTGACACAGAGTTCTCAGAGTGACACAGAGTTCTCAGAGTGACACAGAGGTCTCCGAGTGTACAGAGTTCTCAGAGTGTACAGAGTTCTCAGAGTGACACAGAGTTCTCAGAGTGACACAGTGTTCTCAGAGTGTACAGAGTTCTCAGAGTGACACAGTGTTCTCAGAGTGACACAGAGTTCTCAGAGTGACACAGAGATCTCAGAGTGACACAGAGTTCTCAGAGTGTACAGAGTTCCCAGAGTGTACAGAGTTCTCAGAGTGACACAGAGTTCTCAGAGTGTACAGAGTTCTCAGAGTGACACAGAGTTCCCAGACTGTACAGAGTTCTCAGAGTGTACAGAGTTCTTAGAGTGTACAGAGTTCTCAGAGTGACACAGAGTTCTCAGAGTGTACAGAGTTCTCAGAGTGACACAGAGTTCTCAGAGTGACACAGAGTTCTCAGAGTGACACAGAGTTCTCAGAGTGTACAGAGTTCTCAGAGTGACACAGAGTTCTCAGAGTGTACAGAGTTCTCAGAGTGACACAGAGTTCTCAGAGTGTACAGAGTTCTCAGAGTGACACAGAGTTCTCAGAGTGTACAGAGTTCTCAGAGTGTACAGAGTTCTCAGAGTGACACAGAGTTCTCAGAGTGACACAGTGTTCTCAGAGTGTACAGAGTTCTCAGAGTGACACAGAGTTCTCAGTGTGACACAGAGTTCTCAGAGTGACACAGAGTTCTCAGAGTGACACAGAGTTCTCAGAGTGTACAGAGTTCCCAGAGTGTACAGAGTTCTCAGAGTGACACAGAGTTCTCAGAGTGTACAGAGTTCAGAGTGACACAGAGTTCCCAGACTGTACAGAGTTCTCAGAGTGTACAGAGTTCTCAGAGTGACACAGAGTTCTCCGAGTGTACAGAGTTCTCAGAGTGACACAGAGTTCTTAGAGTCACACAGAGTTCTCAGAGTGACACAGAGTTCTCAGAGTGTACAGAGTTCCCAGAGTGTACAGAGTTCTCAGAGTGACACAGAGTTCTCAGAGTGTACAGAGTTCTCAGAGTGACACAGAGTTCCCAGACTGTACAGAGTTCTCAGAGTGTACAGAGTTCTCAGAGTGACACAGAGTTCTCCGAGTGTACAGAGTTCTCAGAGTGACACAGAGTTCTCAGAGTCACACAGAGTTCTCAGAGTGTCTCAGAGTGTACAGAGTTCTCAGAGTGACACAGAGTTCTCAGAGTGACACAGAGTTCTCAGACTGTACAGAGTTCTCAGAGTGTACAGAGTTCTCAGAGTGACACAGAGTTCTCAGAGTGACACAGAGTTCTCAGAGTGTACAGAGTTCTCAGAGTGTATGGAGTTCTCAGAGTGTACAGAGTTCTCAGAGTTTACAGAGTTCTCAGAGTGACACAGAGTTCTCAGAGTGTGCAGAGTTCTCAGAGTGACACAGAGTTCTCAGAGTGACACAGAGTTCTCAGAGGGTACATAGTTATCAGAGTGTACAGAGTTCTCAGAGTGACACAGAGTTCTCAGAGTGACACAGAGTTCTCAGACTGTACAGAGTTCTCAGAGTGTACAGAGTTCTCAGAGTGACACAGAGTTCTCAGAGTGTACAGAGTTCTTAGAGTGTACAGAGTTCTCAGAGTGACACAGAGTTCTCAGAGTCACACAGAGTTCTCAGAGTGACACAGAGTTCTCAGAGTGTACAGAGTTCCCAGAGTGTACAGAGTTCTCAGAGTGACACAGAGTTCTCAGAGTGTACAGAGTTCTCAGAGTGACACAGAGTTCCCAGACTGTACAGAGTTCTCAGAGTGTACAGAGTTCTCAGAGTGACACAGAGTTCTCCGAGTGTACAGAGTTCTCAGAGTGACACAGAGTTCTCAGAGTCACACAGAGTTCTCAGAGTGTATGGAGTTCTCAGAGTGTACAGAGTTCTCAGAGTGACACAGAGTTCTCAGAGTGACACAGAGTTCTCAGACTGTACAGAGTTCTCAGAGTGTACAGAGTTCTCAGAGTGACACAGAGTTCTCAGAGTGTACAGAGTTCTCAGAGTGACACAGAGTTCCCAGAGTGTACAGAGTTCTCAGAGTGTACAGAGTTCTCAGAGTTTACAGAGTTCTCAGAGTGACACAGAGTTCTCAGAGTGTGCAGAGTTCTCATAGTGACACAGAGTTCTCAGAGTGACACAGAGTTCTCAGAGGGTACATAGTTATCAGAGTGTACAGAGTTCTCAGAGTGACACAGAGTTCTCAGAGTGACACAGAGTTCTCAGACTGTACAGAGTTCTCAGAGTGACATAGAGTTCTCAGAGTGTACAGAGTTCTCAGAGTGTACAGAGTTCTCATAGTGACACAGAGTTCTCAGAGTGTACAGAGTTCTCAGTGTACAGAGTTCTCAGAGTGTACAGAGTTCTCAGAGTGTACAGAGTTCTCAGAGTGACACAGAGTTCTCAGAGTGACACAGAGTTCTCAGACTGTACAGAGTTCTCAGAGTGACACAGAGGTCTCCGAGTGTACAGAGTTCTCAGAGTGACACAGAGTTCTCAGAGTGACACAGAGTTCTCAGAGTGACACAGAGTTCTCAGAGTGACACAGACTTCTCAGAGTGTACAGAGTTCTCAGAGTGACACAGAGGTCTCCGAGTGTACAGAGTTCTCAGAGTGACACAGAGTTCTCAGAGTGACACAGAGTTCTCAGAGTGACACAGAGTTCTCAGAGTGACACAGAGGTCTCCGAGTGTGCAGAGTTCTCAGAGTGACACAGAGTTCTCCGAGTGTACAGAGTTCTCAGAGTGACACAGAGTTCTCAGAGTGTACAGAGTTCTCAGAGTGTATAGAGTTCTCAGAGTGTACAGAGTTCTCAGAGTGTACAGAGTTCTCAGAGTGACACAGAGTTCTCAGAGTGACACAGAGTTCTCAGACTGTACAGAGTTTTCAGAGTGTACAGAGTTCTCAGAGTTTACAGAGTTCTCAGGGTGACACAGAGTTCTCAGAGTGTACAGAGTTCTCAGAGTGTACAGAGTTCTCAGAGTGTACAGAGTTCTCAGAGTGACACAGAGTTCTCAGACTGTACAGAGTTGTCAGAGTGACACAGACTTCTCAGAGTGTACAAAGTTCTCAGAGTGACACAGAGGTCTCCGAGTGTACAGAGTTCTCAGAGTGACACAGAGTTCTCCGAGTGTACAGAGTTCTCAGTGACACAGAGTTCTCAGAGTGACACAGAGTTCTCAGAGTGACACAGAGTTCTCAGAGTGACACAGAGTTCTCAGAGTGTACGGAGTTCTCAGAGTGTACAGAGTTCTCAGAGTGACACAGAGTTCTCAGAGTGTACAGAGTTCTCAGAGTGACACAGAGTTCTCAGAGTTCTCAGTGACACAGAGTTCTCAGAGTGACACAGAGTTCTCAGAGTGACACAGAGTTCTCAGAGTGACACAGAGTTCTCAGAGTGTACAGAGTTCTCAGAGTGACACAGAGGTCTCCGAGTGTACAGAGTTCTCAGAGTGACACAGAGTTCTCAGAGTGTACAGAGTTCTCAGAGTGACACAGAGTTCTCAGGGTGACACAGAGTTCTCAGAGTGTACAGAGTTCTCAGAGTGTACAGAGTTCTCAGAGTGTACAGAGTTCTCATAGTGACACAGAGTTCTCAGAGTGTACAGAGTTCTCAGAGTGTACAGAGTTCTCAGAGTGACACAGAGTTCTCAGAGTGTTCAGAGTTCTCAGAGTGACACAGAGTTCTCAGAGTGACACAGAGTTCTCAGAGTGACACAGAGTTCTCAGAGTGTACAGAGTTACACAAACTGTAGTCGTGTATTTCCTGTTTCATGTGTACACTAGGCTGTTTCAGATGGATCTTGTGATGTTTGCTACTGCGTAGGACTCTCTCAAACACTTCACACACACTGCACATATTGCCTCACATCTGCCTAACCACTAACACGAAACCATAGTGAACCCCCCACACACACACACGCGCACACACACACACTGCACGCTGCCTATGTCTATCAACTGTGGCTAACAGCAAAGAGCCCCCCCCCCTGTGTGTGTGTGTGTGTGTGTGTGTGTGTGTGTGTGTGTGTGTGTGTGTGTGTGTGTGTGTGTGTGTGTGTGTGTGTGTGTGTATGTGTGTGTGTGTGTGTGTGTGTGTGTGTGTGTGTGTGTGTGTGTGTGTGTGTGTGTGTGTGTGTGTGTGTGTGTGTGTGTGTGTGTATGTGTGTGTGTGTGTGCATTACATTGCATCTAGAGACAGACTATAGATCAAACTGTCGTCTCTTTCATTAATTTTACTCAGTAAATGAGCGTCACGGTAATTACAAACACTGTTTGTCCCATTTCATAACGAGACACTTTAATTACATCTTGTTGTTAATTCAGACACGTTTCTGCAATTAAACTTCACCTGGACTACTTTGACATACGTCTACGGTGTCAAACGTTGTTACATGAATAGAACCGGTCTTGTATCTGAAAATGAGTCAGAAAAGCCTAAACTGAGAGAATGATGTGTAAATAATTGTAAAAATGTCAAGGGAACATAATCCAGCACAGAGATGTTTACAATGAACACCTAAACCTCTCTCCTCTTTGATAATCTCTCCACAATGAACACCTAAACCTCTCCTCTCTGATACTCTCCCCACAATGAACACCTAAACCTCTCTCCTCTCTGATAATCTCTCCACAATGAACACCTAAACCTCTATCCTCTCTGATACTCTCTCCACAATGAACACCTAAACCTCTCTCCTCTCTGATACTCTCCCCACAATGAACACCTAAACCTCTCTCCTCTCTGATAATCTCTCCACAATGAACACCTAAACCTCTCCTCTCTGATAATCTCTCCACAATGAACACCTAAACCTCTCTCCTCTCTGATAATCTCTCCACAATGAACACCTAAATCTCTATCCTCTCTGATACTCTCTCCACAATGAATACCTAAACCTCTCTCCTCTCTGATACTCTCTCCACAATGAACACCTAAACCTTTCTCCTCTCTGATAATCTCTCCACAATGAACACCTAAACCTCTCTCCTCTCTGATAATCTCTCCACAATGAACACCTAAACCTTTCTCCTCTCTGATAATCTCTCCACAATGAACACCTAAACCTCTCTCCTCTCTGATAATCTCTCCACAATGAACACCTAAACCTCTCTCCTCTCTGATAATCTCTCCACAATGAACACCTAAACCTCTCTCCTCTCTGATAATCTCTCCACAATGAACACCTAAACCTTTCTCCTCTCTGATAATCTCTCCACAATGAACACCTAAACCTCTCTCCTCTCTGATAATCTCTCCACAATGAACACCTTAACCTCTCCTCTCTGATAATCTCTCCACCATGAACACCTAAACCTCTCTGCTCTCTGATAATCTCTCCACAAGGAACACCGAAACCTCTCTCCTCTCTGATAATCTCTCCACAATGATTATCTCTCCACAATGAACACCTAAACCTCTCTCCTCTCTGATAATCTCTCCACAATGAACACCTAAACCTCTATCCTCTCTGATAATCTCTCCACAATGAACACCTAAACCTCTATCCTCTCTAATAATCTCTCCACAATGAACACCTAAACATCTCCTCTCTGATAATCTCTCCACAATGAACACCTAAACCTCTCTCCTCTCTGATAATCTCTCCACAATGAACACCTAAACCTCTCCTCTCTGATAATCTCCCCACAATGAACACCTAAACCTCTCTCCTCTCTGATAATCTCTCCACAATGAACACCTAAACCTCTCCTCTCTCTGATAATCTCTCCACAATGAACACCTAAACCTCTCTCCTCTCTGATAATCTCTCCACAGTGAACACCTAAACCTCTCTCCTCTCTGATAATCTCTCCACAGTGAACACCTAAACTTCTCTCCTCTCTGATAATCTCTCCACAATGAACACATAAACCTCTCTCCTCTCTGATAATCTCTCCACAGTGAACACCTAAACCTCTATCCTCTCTGATGATCTCTCCACAAAGAACACATAAGCCTCTATCCTCTCTGATAATCTCTCCACAATGAACACCTAAACCTCTCTCCTCTCTGATAATCTCTCCACAATGAACACCTAAACCTCTCCTCTCTGATAATCTCTCCACAAAGAACACCTAAACCTTTCTCCTCTCTGATAATCTCTCCACAATGAACACCTAAACCTCTCTCCTCTCTGATAATCTCTCCACAATGAACACCCAAACCTCTCTCCTCTCTGATAATCTCTCCACAGTGAACACCTAAACCTCTATCCTCTCTGATGATCTCTCCACAAAGAACACCTAAACCTCTATCCTCTCTGATAATCTCTCCACAATGAACACCTAAACCTCTATCCTCTCTAATAATCTCTCCACAATGAACACCTAAACCACTCCTCTCTGATAATCTCTCCACAATGAACACCCAAACCTCTCTCCTCTCTGATAAACTCTCCACAATGAACACCTAAACCTCTCCTCTCTGATAATCTCTCCACAATGAACACCTAAACCTCTCTCCTCTCTGATAATCTCTCCACAGTGAACACCTAAACCTCTCTCCTCTCTGATAATCTCTCCACAGTGAACACCTAAACTTCTCTCCTCTCTGATAATCTCTCCACAATGAACACATAAACCTCTCTCCTCTCTGATAATCTCTCCACAGTGAACACCTAAACCTCTCTCCTCTCTGATAATCTCTCCACAGTGAACACCTAAACCTCTATCCTCTCTGATAATCTCTCCACAGTGAACACCTAAACCTCTCTCCTCTCTGATAATCTCTCCACAATGAACACCTAAACCTCTCCTCTCTGATAATCTCTCCACAAAGAACACCTAAACTTCTCTCCTCTCTGATAATCTCTCCACAATGAACACCTAAACTTCTCTCCTCTCTGATAATCTCTCCACAATGAACACATAAACCTCTCTCCTCTCTGATAATCTCTCCACAGTGAACACCTAAACCTCTATCCTCTCTGATGATCTCTCCACAAAGAACACCTAAACCTCTATCCTCTCTGATAATCTCTTCACAATGAACACCTAAACCTCTCTCCTCTCTGATAATCTCTCCACAATGAACACCTAAACCTCTCCTCTCTGATAATCTCTCCACAAAGAACACCTAAACCTTTCTCCTCTCTGATAATCTCTCCACAATGAACACCTAAACCTCTCTCCTCTCTGATAATCTCTCCACAGTGATCACCTAAACCTCTATCCTCTCTGATGATCTCTCCACAAAGAACACCTAAACCTCTATCCTCTCTGATAATCTCTCCACAATGAACACCTAAACCTCTATCCTCTCTAATAATCTCTCCACAAAGAACACCTAAACCTCTATCCTCTCTGATAATCTCTCCACAATGAACACCTAAACCTCTATCCTCTCTAATAATCTCTCCACAATGAACACCTAAACCTCTCCTCTCTGATAATCTCTCCACAATGAACACCTAAACCTCTCTCCTCTCTGATAATCTCTCCACAATGAACACCTAAACCTCTCCTCTCTGATAATCTCTCCACAATGAACACCTAAACCTCTCTCCTCTCTGATAATCTCTCCACAATGAACACCTAAACCTCTCCTCTCTGATAATCTCTCCACAATGAACACCTAAATCTCTCTCCTCTCTGATAATCTCTCCACAGTGAACACCTAAACCTCTCTCCTCTCTGATAATCTCTCCACAGTGAACACCTAAACTTCTCTCCTCTCTGATAATCTCTCCACAATGAACACATAAACCTCTCTCCTCTCTGATAATCTCTCCACAGTGAACACCTAAACCTCTCTCCTCTCTGATAATCTCTCCACAGTGAACACCTAAACCTCTATCCTCTCTGATAATCTCTCCACAGTGAACACCTAAACCTCTCTCCTCTCTGATAATCTCTCCACAGTGAAAACCTAAACTTCTCTCCTGTCTGATAATCTCTCCACAATGAACACATAAACCTCTCTCCTCTATGATAATCTCTCCACAGTGAACACCTAAACCTCTATCCTCTCTGATGATCTCTCCACAAAGAACACCTAAACCTCTATCCTCTCTGATAATCTCTCCACAATGAACACCTAAACCTCTCTCCTCTCTGATAATCTCTCCACAATGAACACCTAAACCTCTCCTCTCTGATAATCTCTCCACAAAGAACACCTAAACCTTTATCCTCTCTGATAATCTCTCCACAATGAACACCTAAACCTCTCTCCTCTCTGATAATCTCTCCACAATGAACACCTAAACCTCTCTCCTCTCTGATAATCTCTCCACAGTGAACACCTAAACCTCTATCCTCTCTGATGATCTCTCCACAAAGAACACCTAAACCTCTATCCTCTCTGATAATCTCTCCACAATGAACACCTAAACCTCTATCCTCTCTAATAATCTCTCCACAATGAACACCTAAACCTCTCCTCTCTGATAATCTCTCCACAATGAACACCTAAACCTCTCTCCTCTCTGATAATCTCTCCACAATGAACACCTAAACCTCTCCTCTCTGATAATCTCTCCACAATGAACACCTAAACCTCTCTCCTCTCTGATAATCTCTCCACAATGAACACCTAAACCTCTCCTCTCTGATAATCTCTCCACAATGAACACATAAACCTCTCTCCTCTATGATAATCTCTCCACAGTGAACACCTAAACCTCTATCCTCTCTGATGATCTCTCCACAAAGAACACCTAAACCTCTATCCTCTCTGATAATCTCTCCACAATGAACACCTAAACCTCTCTCCTCTCTGATAATCTCTCCACAATGAACACCTAAACCTCTCCTCTCTGATAATCTCTCCACAAAGAACACCTAAACCTTTATCCTCTCTGATAATCTCTCCACAATGAACACCTAAACCTCTCTCCTCTCTGATAATCTCTCCACAATGAACACCTAAACCTCTCTCCTCTCTGATAATCTCTCCACAGTGAACACCTAAACCTCTATCCTCTCTGATGATCTCTCCACAAAGAACACCTAAACCTCTATCCTCTCTGATAATCTCTCCACAATGAACACCTAAACCTCTATCCTCTCTAATAATCTCTCCACAATGAACACCTAAACCTCTCCTCTCTGATAATCTCTCCACAATGAACACCTAAACCTCTCTCCTCTCTGATAATCTCTCCACAATGAACACCTAAACCTCTCCTCTCTGATAATCTCTCCACAATGAACACCTAAACCTCTCTCCTCTCTGATAATCTCTCCACAATGAACACCTAAACCTCTCCTCTCTGATAATCTCTCCACAATGAACACCTAAACCTCTCTCTTCTCTGATAATCTCTCCACAGTGAACACCTAAAACTCTCTCCTCTCTGATAATCTCTCCACAGTGAACACCTAAACTTCTCTCCTCTCTGATAATCTCTCCACAATGAACACATAAACCTCTCTCCTCTCTGATAATCTCTCCACAGTGAACACCTAAACCTCTATCCTCTCTGATGATCTCTCCACAAAGAACACCTAAACCTCTATCCTCTCTGATAATCTCTCCACAATGAACACCTAAACCTCTCTCCTCTCTGATAATCTCTCCACAATGAACACCTAAACCTCTCCTCTCTGATAATCTCTCCACAAAGAACACCTAAACCTTTCTCCTCTCTGATAATCTCTCCACAATGAACACCTAAACCTTTCTCCTCTCTGATAATCTCTCCACAATGAACACCTAAACCTCTATCCTCTCTGATAATCTCTCCACAATGAACACCTAAACCTCTATCCTCTCTGATAATCTCTCCACAATGAACACCTAAACCTCTATCCTCTCTAATAATCTCTCCACAATGAACACCTAAACCTCTCCTCTCTGATAATCTCTCCACAGTGAACACATAAACCTCTCTCCTCTCTGATAAGCGTCTGCTCTAAACCAAGTGAAAGTGTCTGCTCTAAACCAAGTTAGTGTCTGCTCTAAACCAAGTTATAGTGTCTGCTCTAAACCGAGTTAAAGTGTCTGCTCTAAACCAAGTTAAAGTGTCTGCTCTAAACCATGTTAAAGTGTCTGCTCTAAACCATGTTAAAGTGTCTGCTCTAAACCAAGTGAAAGTGTCTGCTCTAAACCATGTTAAAGTGTCTGCTCTAAACCAAGTGAAAGTGTCTGCTCTAAACCAAGTTAAAGTGTCTGCTCTAAACCAAGTTAAAGTGTCTGCTCTAAACCAAGTTAAAGTGTCAGCTCTAAACCAAGTTAAAGTGTCTGCTCTAAACCGAGTTAAAGTGTCTGCTCTAAACCATGTTAAAGTGTCTTCTCTAAACCAAGTGAAAGTGTCTGCTCTAAACCATGTTAAAGTGTCTGCTCTAAACCAAGTGAAAGTGTCTGCTCTAAACCAAGTTAAAGAGTCTGCTCTAAACCAAGTTAAAGTGTCTGCTCTAAACCAAGTGAAAGTGTCAGCTCTAAACCAAGTTAAAGTGTCTGCTCTAAACCATGCTAATTCATTAGGCCCTAATCTATAGATTTCACTAGACAGACAATATAGACTTGCATCTGTTGGCCAGGGATACCTTAAAAAAAGTTAGAGCCATGAATCAGAGAACCAGTCAGTATCTGGTGTGACCACCATTTGCCTCATGCAGCACCACACATCTCCTTCTCATAGAGTTGATCAGGCTGTTGATTGTGGCCTGTGGAAGGTTGTCCCACTCCTCTTCAATTGCTGTGTGACGTTGTTAGACATTGGCGGGAACTGGAACATGCTGTCGTACACGTCGATCCAGAGCATCCCCAACATGCTCATTGGCTGACATATCTGGTGAGTATGCAATTTATGGAAAAACTGCGACATTTTCTGCTACCAGGAATTGTGTCTAGATCCGTGTGACATGGGGCCGTGCATTATCATGCAGAAACATGAGGTGATGGTGGCGGATGAATATCACGACAATGCGCCACAGGATCTCGTCACGGTATCTCTGTGCATTCACATTGCCATCGATAAAATGCTTTTGTGTTCATTTCTCGTAGCTTATGCCTGTCCATACTATAACCCCACCGCCACCATGGGTCACTCTGTTTACAATGTTGACATCAGCAAACCGCTCGCCAAGCACACTGTCTGCCATCTGCCCGGTACAGTTGATTTGTGAAGAGCACACTTCTCCAGCGTGCAATTGTCCATCGAAGGTGAGCATGTTTTTGGCCGGGTAGGTTTCTCAATCAGGGACAGCTGTCTATGGTTGTCTCTGATTGGGAACCATACTTAGGCAGCCCTTTTTCTCACCTGTCTTTGTGGGAAGTTGTCTTTGTTTGTTTGGCACTATAGCCGTTAGCGGCACGGTTGTTTTTGGATTGTTTATTGTTTTTGTCGGCGTCGTGAAAATAAAGGAATATGTACGCTCACCACGCTGCACCTTGGTCCTCTTCATTCAACGACCGTGACAGAGATGTATTTTGTCATGTATTACAACGTTCTATAAATCATGACGTAAACAACATGTCACTTTGCTGTTGGCCTCAACCCAACATGCTTCAACTGTTTCCAGGAGGAAGGATATCCTGTTTCTCAACTAATATTCTGTACCAGCGGGACCGGCAGTCTAGTATATACTTCTCACCAGAGTAATGTATTCACAGAGTTGGGACAACTTTTAGAATTGTGATAAATGATTCTTATTCTAGACAGTCCATTACATCGCATGGTTTAATTATTCACCACGTTATACAGAACAGCTAATGGGAAGATAACATGGCTGACATAGAATGTTGTGATGTCATGTTTAATGCATCATAATGCAGAATCCTCAGTGTCCAAACCATATCATTAGGAATTAGAATTCCCAACTCTGTCAATACATTCTACTGGTTCTACTCATTGAAGGATGTCTTAGAGTAGAACTGGTTTAAGGTCAACAGAGGTGGTTCACTGAACTACTGTACGTTGTTGTGAGGACTAGTCATGTCTCAGACCTGAAGACTTATGTCACATTCCCAAAGCCTACAACAGATTCCGGATCTGTAAGCTACCATGAGACGTACAGAAAATACTGATTTGAGAACCCAAGACCACTTGTATTAGAAAGTAGGAGGGAGGGAGGGAACGAGTCCATTTGTGCTACTGACTTTACACTAAAACCATAAAAGGAGTAAATGAGTTAGTAACGGTTGGTTTGAAGGAGAATAGAAGTGTTGTTTGGAGATGTGTGTTGTGGTATCATTGCTCTTTCTCTCTTATGTCATAATATGAAATGAGAGGAATGAGAATCCTAGAATCCTAGAATGTCCTAGAATCCTAGAATGTCCTAGAATCCTAGAATGTCCTAGAATCCTAGAATGTCCTAGAATCCTAGAATGTCCTAGAATCCTAGAATGTCCTAGAATCCTAGAATGTCCTAGAATCCTAGAATGTCCTAGAATCCTTTAAGATCCCCTTTTTCTTCGGCTGTCCTCATAGGATAGCAATTTTTTGGTTCCAGGTAGAACCATTTTGGGTTCTAGGTAGAACCCTTTTGGGTTCCATTAAGAACCCTCAGTGGAACAGGTTTTACCTGGACCCAAAAAGGGTTCTTTAAAGGTTTCTCCTGCAGTATAGTGTAGGAGGCTGGGAAATGGTCTTCCTTTCATTACAACTCATTCAGACTGAGACATCATGCTACGTTACGTGTGTGTGTGCGTGTGTGTGTGTGTGTGTGTGTGTGTGCGTGTGTGTGTGTGCGTGTGTGTGTGTGTGTGTGTGTGAGCTCTTCAGACACAGCGGGTCAAAGAGAGTTTACTGACGGACTGACTCAGTCTTGACATGGGAGAGTGGCAGTGGTAGGCCTGAAGCAGGAGGCTAGAGTTCATGAATGGCCCCAGCAAGATGAGCTCACCCTGGTGGAAGATCAGATGTGTTCCCCTAGGACAGGGGAATGGGCTGGATGCAACAGGACAGTTTTACCATTCACTCGTCTCTTTTTCCTCCGTCTTGCTCTATCGTCCTGGTCTTTAGTCTCTTTGTAATACTGTCCCTTTCTCATCGTTCCTTTTTCCTTACCTCTCTTTTGGTCCTCTGTCTCTTTCTACAATAGCTCATTGTTGTACATAACCTTCATTATCTTTTTCAGCCTCTCTCTCTCTCTCTCTCTCTCTCTCTCTCTCTGTCTGTCTGTCTGTCTGTCTGTCTGTCTGTCTGTCTGTCTCTCTCTCTCTCTCTCTCTCTCTCTCTCCCCTCTCTCTCTCTCTCTCTCTCTCTCTCTCTCTCTCTCTCTCTCTCTCTCTCTCTCTCTCTCTCTCTCTCCTCTCACTCTCTCTCTCTCTCTCTCTCTCTCTCTCTCTCTCTCTCTCTCTCTCTCTCTCTCTCTCTCTCTCTCTCTCTCTCTCTCTCTCTCTCTCTCTCTCTCTCTCTCTCTCTCTCGATACTATATGTCACCAAAACACAGCTTTACCTTGCTGATTAAAAACAGCATAATCCCTCTCATTTCTCTAGATATAACACCTCAATCTTAAGGGAGAAGTTATTGCATGGAACGCTATATATGCTAATTGTTATGAATGTCTAATTAGTGATATGCAAATTAGATGTTTCCATCATTGGCCGCTATCTGCTATGTGGATGGGTGTGTGTGTGTGTGTGTGTGTGTGTGTGTGTGTGTGTGTGTGTGTGTGTGTGTGTGTGTGTGTGTGTGTGTGTGTGTGTGTGTGTGTGTGTGTGTGTGTGTGTGTGTGTGTGTGTGTGTGTGCGCATATGCTCCCATAGTGGGAAATTCACTCTTTCAAATCCCTGAGGAAATTATCATCCACTCTCCATCACCTCCCATCACACACACACACACACACACATCCAATCAAAAGACACAAACACACAAAATTAATTTGGTTAATTGTCTAATATGTAAATAAAAGACCTGGGCCCCATTCATTTTCTCTGTGACACACACACACACACACACACACACACACACACACACACACACACACACACACACACACACACACACACACACACACACACACACACACACACACACACACACACACACACACACACACACACACACACACACACACACACACACACACAGCCATGTCTCCTCCTTGACTGTGTTGCTGTGTTTTGTCCTCACTGCATCCCACTAATCCCCTTGACCGGGGTGATGTCACAGACAGGAGATGGTGGACGGAACAGAACAGTGGAAGTGACGTCATTCTGTATCAACTGAAAGCAATATAAAAGAGTATGTGGACTCGTGTTATTACTGGCTGTCTGCCATTTGTGACTCGTTTCAGGAAACTAGGTGTGTGGCGTGTGTCACTACCTCACAGCAACGCCATTTCGACCTAAAAAAAAATGAAAATGTTGTAATCAAAATGTTTGTTCAATTAGGAGCCTCGTTGAATTATTTATTTTACTTTTTAATTTAACCTTTATTTAACTAGGCAAGTCAGTTAAGAACAAATTATTATTTACAATGACTGCCTACTCCGGCCAAACCCGGACGACTCTGGGCCAATTGTGTGCTGCCCTATGAGACTCCCAATCACGGCCTGGATACAAACCAGGTACTATAGTGACGCCTCTTGCACTGAGATGCCTTAGACTGCTTAGACTGCTGTATAATCTCCAGATTACATCTTCAACTAAGGGCAACCACGGCAACCACGGCAACCACGGCAACCACGGCAACCACGGCATCTGTGGCAGAGAGATTGAGAAGCAAATGTATATGGGTAA
>NC_068439.1:9466274-9473774 GCF_023373465.1 Oncorhynchus keta | reverse complement strand
AGAGAAGTGAAGAGAAACTGAAAAGACACTAAAAGTAGAGAGGAGGAGAGAAAGAGAAGAGGAGAGAGGAGGAGAGAAGAGAGGAGAGGAGAAAAGAAGAGAGGAGGAGAGGAGAGAAGAGACGAGGAGAGAAGTGAAGAGAAGAGACGAGGAGAGAAGTGAAGAGAAAATGAAAAGACACTAAACGTAGAGAGGAGGAGAGAAGAGAGGAGAGGAGGAGAGAAGAGAGGAGGAGAGGAGAGAAGAGACGAGGAGAGAAGTGAAGAGAAGAGACGAGGAGAGAAGTGAAGAGAAAATGAAAAGACACTAAACGTAGAGAGGAGGAGAGAAGAGAGGAGAGGAGGAGAGAAGAGAGGAGGAGAGGAGAGAAGAGACGAGGAGAGAAGTGAAGAGAAGAGACGAGGAGAGAAGTGAAGAGAAAATGAAAAGACACTAAACGTAGAGAGGAGGAGAGAAGAGAGGAGAGGAGGAGAGAAGAGAGGAGGAGAGGAGAGAAGAGACGAGGAGAGAAGTGAAGAGAAAATGAAAAGACACTAAACGTAGAGAGGAGGAGAGAAGAGAGGAGAGGAGGAGAGAAGAGAGGAGGAGAGGAGAGAAGAGACGAGGAGAGAAGTGAAGAGAAAATGAAAAGACACTAAACGTAGAGAGGAGGAGAGAAGAGAGGAGAGGAGGAGAGAAGAGAGGAGGAGAGGAGAGAAGAGACGAGGAGAGAAGTGAAGAGAAACTGAAAAGACACTAAAAGTAGAGAGGAGGAGAGAAGAGAGGAGAGGAGAGTCGTCAAGAAATGATAAAATACACTAAAAGAAGAGATTCTAAATTAACCTCCATTCATAAACTCACTGGTTGGTTTGGGCTCTGTCTCCATGACTACGGAGCATCTTCACACCTTGTTGACGACAGAGGATTGGTGAGAATGATGTAACGGGTGTGAAGAACCAAGTCCCCACAGTGACAGTTGCCGTGACATCAAACACATCTTTAAATGGCTGCTTTCTGTACATCTAAACAAACAAAAAACTCAAAAAACTCAAATTAATATAACACTCATTTCAGTGTTTTGTATAAATAATAATACGCAAATTAATAAATCACACATCAATTTACATGTAATCATATTTAATACAGGATGTACCAAATTCTCACTGTTAGATCAGTGCAGTAAGTTGAATCTGTACATCTAAAAACATATTAGATACAGTCTGTAAGCCTACATAAAGAGTTTAGCCCAAGGACAATGTTATCTCACAAAAGCAGGATTTTCACACACACACACACACATGCATGATCACACACACGCACACAGTTGTGTATTACTATACTTGTCTTGACCAACAATTGATTCCCTTTCAAAATCCTATTATCCCTAACCCCTAACCATAAACCTAATACCTAACCCTGACACTTGTCCTAACCCCTAACCATAAACCTAATACCTAACCCTGACACTTGTCCTAACCCCTAACCATAAACCTAATACCTAACCCTAACCCTGACACTTGTCCTAACCCCTAACCATAAACCTAATACCTAACCCTGACACTTGTCCTAACCCCTAACCATAAACCTAATACCTAACCCTGACACTTGTCCTAACCCCTAACCATAAACCTAATACCTAACCCTAACACTTGTCCTAACCCTAACCATAAACCTAATACCTAACCCTAACCCTGACACTTGTCCTAACCCCTAACCATAAACCTAATACCTAACCCTGACACTTGTCCTAACCCCTAACCATAAACCTAATACCTAACCCTGACACTTGTCCTAACCCCTAACCATAAACCTAATACCTAACCCTAACCCTGACACTTGTCCTAACCCCTAACCATAAACCTAATACCTAACCCTGACACTTGTCCTAACCCCTAACCATAAACCTAATACCTAACCCTAACCCTGACACTTGTCCTAACCCTAACCATAAACCTAATACCTAACCCTGACACTTGTCCTAACCCCTAACCATAAACCTAATACCTAACCCTAACCCTGACACTTGTCCTAACCCCTAACCATAAACCTAATACCTAACCCTGACAC
This sequence comes from Oncorhynchus keta, assembly GCF_023373465.1. Lineage (NCBI taxonomy): Eukaryota > Metazoa > Chordata > Actinopteri > Salmoniformes > Salmonidae > Oncorhynchus > Oncorhynchus keta. Next base: position 9,471,728 of record NC_068439.1, on the reverse strand, counting down.
TTGTCCTAACCCCTAACCATAAACCTAATACCTAACCCTGACACTTGTCCTAACCCCTAACCATAAACCTAATACCTAACCCTGACACTTGTCCTAACCCCTAACCATAAACCTAATACCTAACCCTGACACTTGTCCTAACCCCTAACCATAAACCTAATACCTAACCCTAACCCTGACACTTGTCCTAACCCCTAACCATAAACCTAATACCTAACCCTGACACTTGTCCTAACCCTAACCATAAACCTAATACCTAACCCTGACACTTGTCCTAACCCCTAACCATAAACCTAATACCTAACCCTGACACTTGTCCTAACCCCTAACCATAAACCTAATACCTAACCCTGACACTTGTCCTAACCCCTAACCATAAACCTAATACCTAACCCTAACCCTGACACTTGTCCTAACCCCTAACCATAAACCTAATACCTAACCCTAACCCTGACACTTGTCCTAACCCCTAACCATAAACCTAATACCTAACCCTGACACTTGTCCTAACCCCTAACCATAAACCTAATACCTAACCCTGACACTTGTCCTAACCCCTAACCATAAACCTAATACCTAACCCTGACACTTGTCCTAACCCCTAACCATAAACCTAATACCTAACCCTGACACTTGTCCTAACCCCTAACCATAAACCTAATACCTAACCCTAACCCTGACACTTGTCCTAACCCCTAACCATAAACCTAATACCTAACCCTGACACTTGTCCTAACCCCTAACCATAAACCTAATACCTAACCCTGACACTTGTCCTAACCCCTAACCATAAACCTAATACCTAACCCTAACCCTGACACTTGTCCTAACCCCTAACCATAAACCTAATACCTAACCCTAACCCTGACACTTGTCCTAACCCCTAACCATAAACCTAATACCTAACCCTGACACTTGTCCTAACCCCTAACCATAAACCTAATACCTAACCCTGACACTTGTCCTAACCCCTAACCATAAACCTAATACCTAACCCTAACCCTGACACTTGTCCTAACCCTAACCATAAACCTAATACCTAACCCTGACACTTGTCCTAACCCCTAACCATAAACCTAATACCTAACCTAACACTTGTCCTAACCCTAACCATAAACCTAATACCTAACCCTAACCCTGACACTTGTCCTAACCCTAACCATAAACCTAATACCTAACCCTGACACTTGTCCTAACCCCTAACCATAAACCTAATACCTAACCCTGACACTTGTCCTAACCCCTAACCATAAACCTAATACCTAACCCTGACACTTGTCCTAACCCCTAACCATAAACCTAATACCTAACCCTGACACTTGTCCTAACCCCTAACCATAAACCTAATACCTAACCCTAACCCTGACACTTGTCCTAACCCCTAACCATAAACCTAATACCTAACCCTGACACTTGTCCTAACCCCTAACCATAAACCTAATACCTAACCCTAACACTTGTCCTAACCCCTAACCATAAACCTAATACCTAACCCTAACCCTGACACTTGTCCTAACCCCTAACCATAAACCTAATACCTAACCCTGACACTTGTCCTAACCCCTAACCATAAACCTAATACCTAACCCTGACACTTGTCCTAACCCTAACCATAAACCTAATACCTAACCCTAACCCTGACACTTGTCCTAACCCCTAACCATAAACCTAATACCTAACCCTGACACTTGTCCTAACCCCTAACCATAAACCTAATACCTAACCCTGACACTTGTCCTAACCCCTAACCATAAACCTAATACCTAACCCTGACACTTGTCCTAACCCCTAACCATAAACCTAATACCTAACCCTGACACTTGTCCTAACCCCTAACCATAAACCTAATACCTAACCCTGACACTTGTCCTAACCCCTAACCATAAACCTAATACCTAACCCTGACACTTGTCCTAACCCCTAACCATAAACCTAATACCTAACCCTAACCCTGACACTTGTCCTAACCCCTAACCATAAACCTAATACCTAACCCTAACCCTGACACTTGTCCTAACCCCTAACAATAAACCTAATACCTAACCCTGACACTTGTCCTAACCCCTAACCATAAACCTAATACCTAACCCTAACCCTGACACTTGTCCTAACCCCTGACCCTAAACCTAATACCTAACCCTGACACTTGTCCTAACCCCTGACCCTAAACCTAATACCTAACCCTAACCCTGACACTTGTCCTAACCCCTGACCCTAAACCTAATACCTAACCCTAACCCTGACACTTGAATAGCCTTTTTTCTTTTTAGGACCTGCCACATAATCACTTGTCCGAATTCCGCACCCCCCCCTCCCCATACACACACAACTTCATATTGAGTTGTTTGCAATTGTATTGAATAACCATTGTGTGTGCAGGTAATATACCCAATCAAACAGCCCTAGGCATTAAGCTTGTTCCTGTGTATCTGTTCTTGTCTAGACAGCATGACTCACCACTCTTATTCACATCACACACTAGGGAGGGTTAAACTGAGGCTGCTGCAGCGACCCAGCAGAGATGAGAAGGAAGGGAAATTACAATGATTCCTCCTTTCAAATCATATCAAATTGCATTTGTCAAATGCTTTGTTACTTACAGTTATTAACAGTAAAATGCTCACTGACGGGCCCTTCCCAACAACGCCGACAGAAGAATAATAGAACCCGATCATCTCCTTTGTCTTTTTTGACGTTGAGGGTGAGGTTATTGTCCCGGCACAGGAAGTACAGGAGGGAACTAAGCACGCACCCCTGAGGAGCCCCGGTGTTGACGGTCAGCGTGGCGTATGTGTTGTTGCCTTCCCTGGGGGCAGACCTTCAGGAAGTCCGGGATCCAGTTGCAGAAGGAGGTGTTCAGTCTCAGAGACCAGCACTTAGTGCCGAGTTTTGAAGAGCCCTATGGTGTTGAACACTGAGCTGTAGTCAATGAACAGTATTCACACATAGGTGTTCCTCTTGTCCAGGTGGAAAGACGGCAGTGTTGAGTGCCATAGAGATTACGTCATCTGTGGATCTGTTGGGGTGGTTTGCGAATTGGAGTGGGTCACTGTGCAGCTCACGGCTGGGTTTCCCTTTGTTGTCCGTGTTGTCTGTGTTGTCTGTGTTGTCTGTGTTGTTCTGTGTTGTCTGTGTTGTCTGTGTTGTCTGTGTTGTATGTGATGTCCGTGTTGTCTGTGTTGTATGTGATGTCCGTGTTGTCCGTGTTGTCTGTGTTGTCCGTGATGTCTGTGTTGTCCGTGATGTCCGTGATGTCCGTGTTGTATGTGTTGTCTGTGTTGTCCGTGTTGTATGTGTTGTCCATGTTGTATGTGATGTCCGTGATGTCCGTGTTGTATGTGATGTCTGTGTTGTATGTGATGTCCGTGTTGTCCGTGTTGTATGTGTTGTATGTGTTGTCTGTGTTGTCCATGTTGTCCGTGTTGTATGTGATGTCTGTGATGTCTGTGTTGTCCGTGTTGTCTGTGTTGTCTGTGTTGTCTGTGTTGTCCGTGTTGTATGTGTTGTATGTGATGTCTGTGTTGTCCGTGTTGTATGTGATGTCTGTGATGTCTGTGTTGTCCGTGTTGTCCGTGTTGTCCGTGTTGTATGTGTTGTCCGTGATGTCCGTGATGTCTGTGTTGTATGTGATGTCTGTGTTGTATGTGTTGTATGTGATGTCTGTGTTGTCCGTGATGTCCGTGTTGTATGTGTTGTCCGTGATGTCCGTGATGTATGTGTTGTATGTGATGTCCGTGTTGTCCGTGTTGTATGTGTTGTCCATGATGTCCGTGATGTCCGTGTTGTCCGTGTTGTCTGTGATGTCCGTGTTGTCCGTGTTGTATGTGATGTCCGTGTTGTCCGTGTTGTATGTGTTGTCCATGATGTCCGTGATGTCCGTGTTGTCCGTGTTGTCTGTGTTGTCCGTGTTGTCTGTGTTGTCTGTGTTGTCCGTGTTGTCTGTGTTGTCTGTGTTGTCTGTGTTGTCCGTGTTGTCTGTGTTGTCTGTGTTGTCCGTGTTGTCTGTGTTGTCTGTGTTGTCCGTGTTGTCTGTGTTGTCTGTGTTGTCCGTGTTGTCCGTGTTGTCTGTGTTGTCTGTGTTGTCCGTGTTGTCTGTGTTGTCTGTGTTGTCTGTGTTGTCTGTGTTGTCCGTGTTGTCTGTGTTGTCTGTGTTGTCTGTGTTGTCCGTGTTGTCTGTGTTGTCTGTGTTGTCTGTGTTGTCCGTGTTGTCCGTGACAGTTTGCAAGCCTTGCCACATCCGATGTGCGTCAGAGCCGGCGTTATTCGATCTTAGTCCTGTATTGACACTTTGCCTGTTTGATGGAGGTTGTAGTGGGATTTCTTATAAGCATCCGGATTAGTGTCCCACTCTTTGAAATCACCAACTCTAGCCTTTAGTTCAGTGCAGATGTTGCCTGTAATCCAAGGCTTCTGGTTGGGACATGTACGTACGGTTACTGTGGGGATGATGTCGTCGATGCACTTATTAAATGAAGCCGGTGACTGATGTGGTAAACTCTTCAATGTTATTGGATGAATCCCGGAACCCTAGGGCGAGGGAGAGCGAGGGAGAGCGAGGGAGAGCGAGGAAGAGTGAGGGAGGGCGAGGGAGAGCGAGGGAGGGCAAGGGAGGGCGAGGGAGGGTTTAGTACGCATTTCTGTGTCTGGAGTAAAGGTGATCAAAAATGTTGTCGCCTTTAGTTGCCAGGGTAACATGCTAGTAAAAATGCGGTAAAACAGATTTCAGTTGCCCTGCATTAAAATCACCGGCCACTAGGAGCGCTGCCTCTGAATGAGCGTTTTTCTTGTTTGCTTATGGCCTTATACAGCTCGTTGAGTGTTGTGTTTGTGCGTCGGTTTGTGGTGGTAAATATAAAGCTCTGAAATTGTTTTTTTTTGTTGATGAAAAACGCTCTTGGTAAATAGTTTGGTCTGCAGCTTATTGTGACTCAGCTGAGCAAAGAACTCGAGACTTCCTTAACATTGGAGATCGCACACCAGCTGCTGTTCACAAATACACACCCCTCCCCCCTAACCTTACCTGAGGCTGCCGGCCGGTCTAAACGATGAAGATTTATATTATCATCCCATGTCCGTGTTACACTAGGGGCAGAGAAACATGACATTTTACAGTTCTTCCTCTTTCGAGTCCCGATTAGATGAGCAGAATTGGTAGAATTGATCAGGAGCCCGTAAAACGGCTTCTGCCCACTGCAGTGCCATCTCCCTCCTTCTCTTAAAAAGGAAGATATATCTAGACAATCTAACGCTGTAGTAAACACTGTAGTATTCCAAGTCGGGCTACTACAGTGGGGTCGACAATGAAGATTACAGATTATTGTATGGGGGGGAAATACAGTAAACAAATGTATTTGAGAAAGATCATTACATTGAGAAAATGTGTTTAGACCGAAATTGACCGATTTTAAAGGTTGTGTCAATAGATTTTTGGGGGTGGGGTACGGTTGCACAAAA
>NC_068439.1:9456274-9458774 GCF_023373465.1 Oncorhynchus keta | reverse complement strand
AGTTTTATTCCAGTTTTCATAGCATCACATTCTATCCAATTAAGCAGTACACTTGAATGTCTCTCTCTCTCTCTCTCTCTCTCTCTCTCTCTCTCTGTCTCTGTCTCTGTCTCTGTCTCTGGTTTTGGGGCCGACATTGTAAAAAAAAAAAAAGTGTTCTTTACTGACTTGCCTAAATAAAGGTTACATTTTTTTTTAAAAGAGAGGATTCCCAAACCTAGACCTAACCCCGTCAACCTTGGAATGTTCTAGAGTGAGGAACAACACCACGTTTATCATCATGGTTCATGTGTTTTCACAGAGCTTTGTTTGGCCAATGAGACTACTTTTGACCGGCACTGGCACCGGAGAGAGAGAGAGAGAGAGAGAGAGAGAGAGAGAGAGAGAGAGAGAGAGAGAGAGAGAGAGAGAGAGAGAGAGAGAGAGAGAGAGAGAGGGTTGAGAGAGAGAGAGAGAGAGAGAGAGAGAGAGAGAGAGAGAGAGAGAGAGAGAGGGGGAGTTGAGAGAGAAAGAGAGAGAGGGATTCAGAGGAAGAGAGTGAGTCAACGAGGGAGGGAGGGAGGGAGGGAGGGAGGGAGGGAGGGAGGGAGGGAGGGAGGGAGGGAGTTTAGCAGAGAAGTGATAAATGAGAAGTTTTGATTTGCTATTTCAGGGTATATCTGTCTCCTCCGTTAGGAGAGCAGAGAGGGAAACAGTGTTTGTGTGCCAGAGTCATGTGTCTCGGAGACAGCCAATGAGACCAGAGGAATTTGGTTCACATGCAAGTTTACTGGGTCAGACAGAAGCTGAGGAGGGGGCAACAACCAATCAGAATAGACCCAGGTGTCCGGAGGAACCAGCCAATGAGAGGTGACTCCGGTGTCTGGATGGTCCCAGTTGATGTTTGACAGCTAGACGGCTGCTCCAGACATACTGTATCTAATTGCCATGGAGGTGTGTGTGTGTGTGTGTGTGTGTGTGTGTGTGTGTGTGTGTGTGTGTGTGTGTGTGTGTGTGTGTGTGTGTGTGTGTGTGTGTGTGTGTGTGTGTGTGTGTGTGTGTGTGTGTGTGTGTGTGTGTGTGTGTGTGTGTGTGTGTGTGCTTGCAATAAAGAGTGAGGGATGCATATAGAAAGAGAGATGGCGAGAGAGAGGAAGAGATAGGTAAAGTAAATGAGAGAAAACATTGTATCACATATAATTATGCAAAACTCATCTCTCCAATGATGGTGTTGTGTCAGCATAAAACAATGCTGCGTCCCAAACAGTTGGTCAATAAACAGCTACCCAAAATATAGATGACCCTCTTAGTAAATAATAGCAGCTTATCATTCTAACTCAGGCAAGCAAAAACTCTAGACTTCCTTAACATTAGAGATCGGGCTGCCGCCCCCCACTCCCCCTTACTCTTACCAGAGGCTGCCCCCCCCCCACTCCCCTTACTCTTACCAGAGGCTGCCCCCCCACTCCCCCGTTACTCTTACCAGAGGCTGCCCCCCACTCCCCCCTTACTCTTACCAGAGGCTGCCCCCCACTCCCCTTACTCTTACCAGAGGCTGCCCCCCCTCATACTCTTACCAGAGGCTGCCCCCCACTCCCCGTTACTCTTACCAGAGGCTGCCCCCCCACTGCCCCTTACTCTTACCAGAGGCTGCCCCCCCCACTCCCCTTACTCTTACCAGAGGCTGCCCCCCCCCACTCCCCCCTTACCTTACAAGAGGCTGCCCCCCCACTCACCCTCACTCTTACCAGAGGCTGCCCCCCACTCCCCCTTACTCTTACCAGAGGCTGCCCCCCATACTCTTACCAGAGGCTGCCCCCCCCCCCACTCCCCTTACTCTGACAAGAGGCTGCCCCCCCCCACTCCCCTTACTCTTACCAGAGGCTGCCCCCCCCCCACTCCCCCTTACTCTTACCAGAGGCTGCCCCCCCCACTCCCCCTTACTCTTACCAGAGGCTGCCCCCCCCATACTCTTACCAGAGGCTGCCCCCCACTTCCCCTTACTCTTACCAGAGGCTGCCCCCCCCCACTCCCCCCTTACTCTTACCAGAGGCTGCCCCCCCCACTCCACCTTACCTTACCAGAGGCTGCCGCCCGCCCCCCACCCCTCACTCCCCCTTACTCTTACCAGAGACTGCCGTCCCCCCACTCCCCCTTACCAGAGGCTGCCGTCTCCCCCCACACACTCTTACCAGAGACTGCCCCCCACTCCCCTTACCAGAGGCTGCCGTCTCCCCCCCACACACTCTTACCAGCGGCTGCCGTCCGGTCTAGACGAATCATTGACAAGCCGACGAGATATACACTGAGTACAAAAAAACATTAGGAACACCTTCCTAATATTGAGTTGCACCCCTCCCCCCTTTTTGCCCTCTGAAATGACTCGATTCGTCGGGGGCTCCACAGGGTGTTGAAAGCGCTGTGAAAGGGATGCTGGCCCATGTCGACTCCTATGGTTCCCACAATTGTGTCAAGTTGGCTGGATGTCCTTTGGGTGGTGGACCATTCTGGATACACACAG
>NC_068439.1:9381274-9438774 GCF_023373465.1 Oncorhynchus keta | reverse complement strand
ATAGGAAAACAGTCCTGTAGTTTAGCATCTGCTTCATCTGACCACATTTTTATAGACTGATTCACTGGTGCTTCCTGCATTACGTTTTGCTTGTAAGAAGGAATCAGGAGGATAGATTTGTGGTCGGATTTACCAAATGGCGGGCGGGGAGAGATTTGTACGTGTCTCTGTGTGTGGAGTACAGGTGATCTAGAATTATGTTCCCTCTGGTTGCACATTTTACATGTTGATGGAAATTTGGTAGAACTAATTTAAGTTTCCCTGCATTAAAGTCTCCGTCCACTAGGAGCGCTGCCTCTGGTTGAGTGGTTTCCTGTTTGCTTATTTCCTTATACAGCTGACTGCGTGTGTTCTTAGAGCCAGCATCTGTCTGTGGTGGTAAATAAACAGCCACGAAAAGTATAGCTGAGAACTCTCTAGGCAAGTAGTGTGGCCTGCAATTTATCACAATATGGCACTCCTCATTTAGTACTTAGTGCAACCACCTCTGGCAAGGATACCAGCATGGAGCCTTTTCCTGTAATGTTTGGCAAGGTTAAGGAACACATTTGGAGGGATTTTGGACCATTCCTCTATGCAGATCCTTTCAAGATCCTTCACATTCTTGGGTTTGCGCTTATAAACTGGCCTCTTCCACTCAGCCCACAGGTTTTCCCTTATAAACTGCCCTCTTCCACTCAGCCCACAGGTTTTCCCTTATAAACTGCCCTCTTCCACTCAGCCCACAGGTTTTCCCTTATAAACTGCCCTCGTCCACTCAGCCCACAGGTTATCAACTGCCTCTCCTATTGCTGTATCTGACCAAATCGGTCAATTTTGGTCTCATCTGACCAGAGCACCTTCTTCCCAGTCATAATTTAAATGACTTTTGGTAAACTCCAAGTGCTTGGTTCTGTGTCTTGAGGTCAGAAAGGGCTTTCTCCTGGCAACCCTTTCAAAGAGCCTGTGGTTGTGGAGGTGGTGTCTGATGGTGCTTTTTTGAAACCTGGTGAGCCCAAGACGCCACCGAGGCCCTCCAATTCTATCACAGTGATTCTTGGGGATTTTGTTGCTTCTCTCGCCATCCTCCTCCCTATCCTGGGGGGAAGAATGCATTTGCGTCCTATATCTGTGAGGTTTTCAACTGTTCCATATCTTTTGAATGTTTTAATAATTTAATAATTGCCCTGTAAGAGGTGGTCTCCACTGATACATCCTTAAACAATGTAATATGGTCTCTCCTATTGCCCTGTAAGAGGTGGTCTCCACTGATACATCCTTAAACAATGTAATATGGTCTCTCCTATTGCCCTGTAAGAGGTGGTCTCCACTGATACATCCTTAAACAATGTAATATGGTCTCTCCTATTGCCCTGTAAGAGGTGGTCTCCACTGATACATCCTTAAACAATGTAATATGGTCTCTCCTATTGCCCTGTAAGAGGTGGTCTCCACTGATACATCCTTAAACAATGTAATATGGTGTCTCCTATTGCCCTGGAAGAGGTGGTCTCCACTAATACATCCTTAAACAATGTAATATGGTCTCTCCTATTGCCCTGTAAGAGGTGGTCTCCACTGATACATCCTTAAACAATGTAATATGGTCTCTCCTATTGCCCTGTAAGAGGTGGTCTCCACTGATACATCCTTAAACAATGTAATATGGTGTCTCCTATTGCCCTGGAAGAGGTGGTCTCCACTAATACATCCTTAAACAATGTAATATGGTCTCTCCTATTGCCCTGTAAGAGGTGGTCTCCACTGATACATCCTTAAACAATGTAATATGGTGTCTCCTACTGTCCAGGAAGAGGTGGTCTCCACTGATATATCCTTAGACAATGTAAACTACACTTTGGTCCTATTATTGCACAATTTATATTTGCCACAGAATTGAAAAACAATGTGACTGGGAATCAAAATGGCATGCCTATACTCAGAGTTATAGCATGCCTATACTCAGAGTTATAGCATGCCTATACTCAGAGTTATAGCATGCCCGTACTCAGAGTTATAGCATGCCTATACTCAGAGTTATAGCATGCCTATACTCAGAGTTATAGCATGCCCATACTCAGAGTTATAGCATGCCTATACTCAGAGTTATAGCATGCCTATACTCAGAGTTATAGCATGCCTATACTCAGAGTTATAGCATGCCCATACTCAGAGTTATAGCATGCCTATACTCAGAGTTATAGCATGCCTATACTCAGAGTTATAGCATGCCTATACTCAGAGTTATAGCATGCCCATACTCAGAGTTATAGCATGCCCATACTCAGAGTTATAGCATGCCCATACTCAGAGTTAGAGCATGCCCATACTCAGAGTTATAGCATGCCTATACTCAGAGTTATGGCATGCCTATACTCAGAGTTATAGCATGCCCATACTCAGAGTTATAGCATGCCCATACTCAGAGTTATGGCATGCCTATACTCAGAGTTATAGCATGCCCATACTCAGAGTTATAGCATGCCCATACTCAGAGTTAATGGGCATCTTGTTATGATAGACATTCTCTGAATTAGACCCACAGCTACAGAGGAGCGGCTTCTAGGGGGGTTGAATGTCTTGTTATGATACACATTCTCTGAATTAGACCCACAGCTACAGAGGAGCGGCTTCTAGGGGGGGGGTTGAATGTCTTGTTATGATAGACATTCTCTGAATTAGACCCACAGCTACAGAGGTGCGGCTTCTGGGGGGTTGAATGTCTTGTTATGATAGACATTCTCTGAATTAGACCCACAGCTACAGAGGAGCAGCTTCTGGGGGTGATTTGAATGTCTTTGAACTTCCCGAGAGTTGCCTTATTAATGTCGGACCAAAACTAGCTAGTTAGCCAACGAGCCTGTGTGTGCAGAGCGACTCGGGTGAATAGGGTCATGTGACTGAAGGTTCTGGATAAAATAACTGTCAGAACTGCTTAAATAGGCCTACAATTAATTGTTATTAAAAAAATACAAATAAATATATATAAACTCTATCTGATAGAGTGACTGTTTACTAATGACTGTACGGAATTGTTTGGCTAACTAACTCTTGTCTATATCTCCACTCTACAACTGTCGCATGACACTCCAGCAGCCGAACCGCGAGGGTGTTCTAGGGCTAGCCTATTGTTAAGGGAATTTTTTTTAATCAATAATGACTAACTATGTCTACATTTCAATCAGGACTGACTAATCAGAATACTATTATGTTACTGTATATGTATGAATTTTCTTTATAATCCTAGTACTGAATAGAATGTGTGTGAATATAATCAAGAATTAGAACAATGACTATCTGTTCCTTGGTAGAAATTAATGAACTTATAGCCAGACTGGCTAGAATGCTTATCTACACAGGCAGACCTTGGCTCTGTTCATAAATTATCTTGGTAGGGAGAGACGATGTGAGAACCATACAGCCATTGTACTGGAGAGGAGATGAGACAGGCTAATACTAAAACTAATGACGTCATCTTCAGTTTATAACCTGTGGTAAAATGTATCATGGGCAGTACTCTCGAGAATAAACGCTGCTGGTTGACTTTTAAAGACTGGTCTCTGTCCATTTTAAACAAATAAGAGTCTTACAAATTCTTATGAATTGACAGAGTGTTTAATTTTAATTGGGTATTAAAACATAGAGGAATATAATTCCTGTAACACCTATATACTGTGCCACTTCAGTAACACAATCATATCATGTGTGGACTGTCTTTTATACAACGTACATTTTAATTGCTTGTTAGTAAATCAATAAATCAGTCTTCTTTTAAAACAGATTGAATGTGTTTTGACTATTCGTTAATTATTCAAGAGCAGTCGACAAGGTTGCACTTAGTCTGCTTTAATGTTGTGTCAAATGGACAATGGGCCAATCCCATCCAACCTGGCATACTTTGATCCAGAATCTTTTCTTAATTTACAGACTAACTGATAAATAGGTTATGGACATGTTTGCGTATATTTCTTTCTATTGTAAAGATTGTTCATTTCATCTTCATACTATCGCATAGCAGTCTCTCTTTCCTTCAATCTTTCGTTGTCAAGTCATTATCTTATAGCCTACGTTCGACAAGCCTAAGGTAGTCCTAAGTTGTTTTTTAATATGTTTTTTTAAGGAAAGAGAAATATTTGCTCTTGTGTCTGACATGAGCTGGTGGCTTTGATTGACAGGTCATTTTTCCGGGTTTTGCCTGTGCGAGTTGGCTGGTTCTCTCTATAGGCCTGTTTGTCCATTCAGAAAGTTCCCTACGGTAGCCTGTCTGGACTCCATCTCTTTAATAAGAGTCAAACGCTCCTGTCATGATTTAATCTGGTTAAAGGCTTGTTTACAGAAAGTCCATTATTTTTGTTCCCAATAATTAGGAAGAAAAAACATTTGATTGTTTATGACACTGTTCACATCAATTGCGAAATATCGTCCTACAACAAAACATCCGTGATTTTTCTGAAACAGGTTTGTTTTTTGGGGGCCTTTCCACATGTGAAAATAAGGTGTTGACAAATATAAATTGTTATCTGGGACACTTCTATTGACAAGTCTGTGGTTTTGTGGTGTGAATTAATGAATTAATTCTCTATGGCTGATTTCTACATTTGTAATGCATCAGTGCAGCTAGGTATCAATTCAGCAAATGGGATCACATCACAACAGAGCTAGGCTACACTTTGCTCTCTCCATTCAAACTTCCAGTTCATTGCCAACGCTGTAGCCTATTTTCTAGCGTCTCTCCTCGAAATGCCTATTTGTTTTTAAATAAGATCATAATAAGTTTCAAACTTCACTGACTATACAAAACATTAAGAACACCTTCCGAATATTGAGTTGCCCTATGTGCAGAGAGAGAGAGAGAGAGAGAGAGAGAGAGAGAATCAGCAGGGGGAGGCCAGGAAATTGAGAGAGAGAGAGAGACACAGAGAGAGAGAGAGACACAGAGAGAGACACAGAGAGAGACAGAGAGAGAGACAGAGAGAGAGACACAGAGAGAGAGACAGAGATAGAGAGACACAGAGAGAGACACAGAGAGAGAGACAGAGAGAGACACAGAGAGAGAGAGAGAGAGAGAGAGAGAGAGAGAGAGGGAGAGAGAGAGAGACAAAGAGAGGGAGAGAGAGACAGAGAGAGAGAGAGAGAGAGAGAGAGACACAGAGAGAGAAAGAGAGAGAGAGACAGAGAGAGACAGAGAGAGACACAGGGAGAGAGAGAGAGACAGAGAGAGAGAGAGACGCACAGAGAGAGAGAGAGAGAGACAGAGACAGAGAGAGAGAGACACACAGAGAGAGAGAGAGAGAGAGAGAGAGAGAGAGAGAGAGAGAGAGAGAGAGAGAGAGAGAGAGACAGAGAGAGAGACAGAGAGAGAGAGAGAGAGAGAGAGAGAGAGAGAGAGAGAGAGAGAGAGAGAGAGGTGGGGATTAGGAAAGAGATGAAAAATGTGAGATTGAGAGAGCACAGTAAACATCTGTAAAAGCCATTCCTGAATAGCATGTAGCTATAAGGGTATGGAAAGAGGGGAATAAAGATCAATGTCCTGTGACAGAAGGTTGGTTCTGGTCCAAAACAGTCTGCTGCCTTTAACCTGATCCACATGTTCTGTTAGACCTGAACTGTACCCCAGAGAGGGGAGGGGGGAGAGTGAGAGACATAGAGAGGGGACGAGGGAGAGAGAGAGAGAGAGAGTAGAGGGAGTAGGGAGAGTGAGATCGAGGCAGGGAGAGGGGGAGAGTGAAAGAAAAAGACAGACGGGGACAAGGGGAGGAGAGAGTAGAAATAGAGCGATGAATAGGGAGAAGGGAGAGAGAGTAGAGAGAGGAGAAAGAGAGGAGAGAGATGGAGGAGAGAGAAGGGAGAGAGAGAGGAGAGCGATGGATAGGGAGAAGGGAGAGAGAGAGTAGAGAGAGGAGAAAGAGAGGAGAGAGGTGGAGGAGAGAGAAGGGAGAGAGAGAGGAGAGCGATGGATAGGGAGAAGGGAGAGAGAGTAGAGAGAGGAGAAAGAGAGGAGAGAGATGGATGAGAGAGAAGGGAGAGAGAGAGGAGAGCGATGGATGGGGAGAAGGGAGAGAGAGTAGAGAGAGGAGAAAGAGAGGAGAGAGATGGAGGAGAGAGAGAGAGCAGGGAGATGAGAAGGGAAAGAGAGGAGAGCAATGGATAGGGAGCAGGGAGAGAGATGGCTGGATCGGGAGAAGAGAGAGAGAAATAGAGACAGGGAGAGGGAGAGAAAGAGATGATGGGGAGAAGGGAGAGAGAGACAGGGAGAGGGAGAGAGAGAGATAAATGGGAAGAACGGAGAGAGAGAGAGAGAGAGAGAGACAGGGAGAGGGAGCAGAAGTAGAGAGATGGAGAAGTTGGAATAGAGAGGTAGGTTCGAAAGTGTTGGAAATGGTTCAGGGAACAGAACTGAAAACAGGAAAATACCTAAATGTTTCTAGGAACAGAATCAGAACCGGGAACGAAAGTGTTCTATACTATTTGGGAAAAGGACTGTTATTTTTAAATGGATGAGAACCGGTTAATAATGTTATTTTACATTCCAGGGATTTTTTTCCAGTCTTACGACAAACAGAAACTTCTTCCAGCGACTGTTTGTCAGTGTGTAGTCTACCAGCTTCTCCCCCTCCGGAGCCTTGGTTACTGTTATCCCGGCTCGGGATAAGACCCAGCTCCTCCCCCTCCGGAGCCTTGGTTACTGTTATCCCGGCTCGGGATAAGACCCAGCTCCTCCCCCTCCGGAGCCTTGGTTACTGTTATCCCGGCTCGGGATAAGACCCAGCTCCTCCCCCTCCGGAGCCTTGGTTACTGTTATCCCGGCTCGGGATAAGACCCAGCTCCTCCCCCTCCGGAGCCTTGGTTACTGTTATCCCGGCTCGGGATAAGACCCAGCTCCTCCCCCTCCGGAGCCTTGGTTACTGTTATCCCGGCTCGGGATAAGACCCAGATGCAGAACCAGGAGGCGGAGTGTTCAAATGTCAGATATTTATTATAACACAGGGGGCAGGCAGTGATCCAGGTCAGGACAGGACAGGCTCAGGGTCAGGACAGGCTCAGGGTCAGGGTCAGGGTCAGGGTCAGGGTCAGGGTCAGGGTCAGGACAGGACAGGACAGGGTCAGGACAGGCTCAGGGTCAGGACAGGACAGGCTCAGGGTCAGGACAGGACAGGCTCAGGGTCAGGACAGGCTCAGGGTCAGGACAGGACAGGCTCAGGGTCAGGGTCAGGACAGGCTCAGGGTCAGGACAGGACAAGCTCAGGGTCAGGGTCAGGAAAGGCTCAGGGTCAGGACAGGACAGGCTCAGGGTCAGGGTCAGGACAGGCTCAGCGTCAGGGGCAGGGTCAGGACAGGACAGGCTCAGGGTCAGGGTCAGGACAGGCTCAGGGTCAGGACAGGACAGGCTCAGGGTCAGGATAGGCTCAGGGTCAGGGTCAGAACAGGCTCAGGGTCAAGACAGGACAGGCTCAGGGTCAGAGTCAGGCAGGCTCAGGGTCAGGACAGGCCAGGACAGGCTCAGGGACAGGACAGGACAGGCTCAGGGACAGGACAGGCTCAGGGACAGGACAGGACAGGCTCAGGGACAGGATAGGCTCAGGGTCAGGGTCAGGACAGGCGCAGGGTCCGGGTCAGGGTCAGGACCAGAACAGGCTCAGGCTCAGGCTCAGGGTCAGGAAAGGACAGGCTCAGGGTCAGGACAGGCTCAGGCTCAGGCTCAGGCTCAGGCTCAGGCTCAGGACAGGACAGGACAGGCTCAGGGTCAGGACAGGACAGGCTCAGGGTCAGGACAGGACAGGCTCAGGGTCAGGACAGGACAGGACAGGCTCAGGGTCAGGACAGGACAGGCTCAGGGTCAGGACAGGACAGGCTCAGGCTCAGGCTCAGGCTCAGGCTCAGGCTCAGGCTCAGGCTCAGGCTCAGGACAGGAAAGGACAGGCTCAGGGTCAGGACAGGACAGGCTCAGGGTCAGGGTCAGGACAGGCTCAGGGTCAGGACAGGACAAGACAGGCTCAGGGTCAGGGTCAGGACAGGCTCAGGGTCAGGACAGGACAAGCTCAGGGTCAGGGTCAGGAAAGGCTCAGGGTCAGGACAGGACAGGCTCAGGGTCAGGGTCAGGACAGGCTCAGCGTCGGGGGCAGGGTCAGGACAGGACAGGCTCAGGGTCAGGGTCAGGACAGGCTCAGGGTCAGGACAGGACAGGCTCAGGGTCAGGATAGGCTCAGGGTCAGGGTCAGAACAGGCTCAGGGTCAAGACAGGACAGGCTCAGGGTCAGTACAGGCAGGCTCAGGGTCAGGACAGGCCAGGACAGGCTCAGGGACAGGACAGGACAGGCTCAGGGACAGGACAGGCTCAGGGACAGGACAGGCTCAGGGACAGGATAGGCTCAGGGTCAGGGTCAGGACAGGACAGGCGCAGGGTCAGGGTCAGGGTCAGGGTCAGGACCAGAACAGGCTCAGGCTCAGGCTCAGGGTCAGGAAAGGACAGGCTCAGGGTCAGGACAGGATCAGGCTCAGGCTCAGGCTCAGGCTCAGGCTCAGGCTCAGGACAGGACAGGCTCAGGGTCAGGACAGGACAGGCTCAGGGTCAGGACAGGACAGGACAGGCTCGGGGTCAGGAAAGGACAGGCTCAGGGTCAGGACAGGACAGGCTCAGGGTCAGGGTCAGGACAGGCTCAGGGTCAGGACAGGACAGGACAGGACAGGACAGGCTCAGGCTCAGGGTCAGGGTCAGGGTCAGGGTCAGGGTCAGGGTCAGGGTCAGGACAGGCTCAGGGTCAGGACAGGACAAGCTCAGGGTCAGGGTCAGGAAAGGCTCAGGGTCAGGACAGGACAGGCTCAGGGTCAGGGTCAGGACAGGCTCAGCGTCGGGGGCAGGGTCAGGACAGGACAGGCTCAGGGTCAGGGTCAGGACAGGCTCAGGCTCAGGACAGGACAGGCTCAGGGTCAGGATAGGCTCAGGATCAGGGTCAGGATAGGCTCAGGATCAGGGTCAGAACAGGCTCAGGGTCAAGACAGGACAGGCTCAGGGTCAGAGTCAGGCAGGCTCAGGGTCAGGACAGGCCAGGACAGGCTCAGGGAGAGGACAGGACAGGCTCAGGGACAGGACAGGCTCAGGGACAGGACAGGACAGGCTCAGGGACAGGATAGGCTCATGGTCAGGGTCAGGACAGGACAGGCGCAGGGTCAGGGTCAGGACCAGGACAGGCTCAGGCTCAGGCTCAGGGTCAGGAAAGGACAGGCTCAGGGTCAGGACAGGACAGGCTCAGGGTCAGGACAGGACAGGCTCAGGCTCAGGCTCAGGCTCAGGCTCAGGCTCAGGACAGGACAGGCTCAGGGTCAGGACAGGACAGGCTCAGGGTCAGGACAGGACAGGCTTGGGGTCAGGACAGGACAGGCTCAGGCTCAGGGTCAGGACAGGTAGGCTCAGGGTCAGGACAGGACAGGCTCAGGGTCAGGACAGGACAGGACAAGAGGTTAATTAATTCTTACTTAGATTTGTGTTTGTTGGGTATATGTTGTGTCATGACGTTGGCCTGTGGGTAAGGTTTATGACCACCCCCCCATAAATACCTTTCTCCCTTCCCTCTCTATCTTGACTCTACTGAAGGACGAAGGACTCCTGAATAGCCTTTGTTAAACATAGAGAGTCTGGGAACATCAAACGCTGGGGGGAAAGGAACCATATTTCGGTAATCCAACCAGTGGAAAATATGCGTTGGTATTTAATGAACATGATGTCAGTTCGGTTGTCATCTGAGACATCATGACTGATGACAGGACGACATCAACTGTATCTGGGAAAGTCTACACATTCTAGTTCAGATTCACATGGAATCAGATTCACATGGAATTGTTGTGCAATTTAAATGTTTAAATATGAAAATATTTGTGAAAAAATGAAATGTAATTTTAGCTTCCAAATGAGATATTTGGGTTTTCATAAGGTTAGAGCTCTGCTCAATCATTGGCCCGTCCCTGTGAAGAGACATGGGTTATAAACTATGAAAAACACCCTTCTCTCCCTCCACTTTATAAGCCCTTGACGAAAATGTAACCTCCGGTTCTGGGTAGATTAGGGTGACTGTCCGATGTCAGAAGGATTCAGATAATACCTACAGAACGAAGCCAACCTCAGTGTGAGCTTTGGTTGAGAATGGTATGAACTTTGAACTTTTATTCACTACAGAAGTGATACCTCCTAGCCGTTGAGTTAGCAGAGGCCGCTGTAAACGTGGGCTAGGAAAGGACGGATGACGTATAAAGGCTAACACAAAACGACGATACTACAACGTAGCCAATTTACCACCAGAGACATTCTTTCAAGGACTGTGTTGGCCAACACAGCCAGCATCTACGACCAACCTACCGGAGCGCAGCTCAGAGTAAGTATTTTTTGCATTTTCCTTTTTCCAAATGAGCGGTAATAAAAATGCACAAGATACTGTAATTACGATAGCATGGCTTCTCCCTTTGTTCCTCAGTCTTCCTGCTCTTTCACTCAAACCCAACCCCCTTTCCTTTGTGTAACCAGACGTTATGTCGGCTCCGTCCACTAGGGACGTTTTCTGTATGACATAATTTGCATTCTGTGCATATTCTGTGTGATTCATTAGGTATTTAGTAAATAAATAATTAAACCCAATTTGTATTGCTGATTCAATTTGTTAGCCAGGGTTCGTGAAGAATTTCCAACTTTCAGATGAGACTGAAATAAGGTGACGATTAATATTGACTGCTATTGATGTAAAATATTACTAGGTCTTTAAGAGTTTATTCAGAAGATAACAGCTCTATAAATATTATTTTGTGGTGCCTGACTCTCTAGTTAATTACATTTACATGATAAGCTCTATCAGGTGATATTAATTACTGTAACGGTTTTCATGTGGTGAAGGAGAGTCGGACCAAACTGCAGCATGTAGATTGCGATCCATGTTTAATAAACAACGTAGACACGAATAAACACAAACACTACAAAACAATAAACAAAACGAAAACCGAAACAGCCTATACTTTGTGTAAACTGACACAGAACAAGGACATCAGGACACTAAGGACAATCACCCACAACACAACCAAAGAATATGGCTGCCTAAATATGGTTCCCAATCAGAGACAACGATAAACACCTGCCTCTGATTGAGAACCACTTCAGACAGCCATAGACTTACCTAGAACACCCCACTAAGCTACAATCCCACTACATACACACCACATACAAAAACCCATGTCACTCCCTGGCCTGACCAAATAAATGAAGATAAACACAAAATACTTTGACCAGGGCGTGACAGAACCCCCCCCTAAGGTGCGGACTCCGAACGCACCTCAAAACTTTAGGGAGGGTCCAGGTGGGCGTCTATCCATGGTGGCGGCTCCGGCGCGGGACGTGGACTCCACTCAAAACCTGTCTTAGTCTCTCCTCCTCGCGTCCTTGGATAGTCCACCCTCGCCGCCGACCATGGCCTAGTAGTCCTCACCCAGAACCCCACTGGACTGAGGAGCAGATCGGGACTGAGGGGCAGCTCGGGACTGAGGCAGCTTGGGACTGAGGGGAAGCTCAGGAGTGAAAGGAAGCTCAGGAGTGAAAGGAAGCTCAGGAGTGAGAGGAAGCTCAGGCAGGTAGATAGATCTACCAGATCCTGGCTGGCTGGTGGTCTCAGCAGATCCTGGCTGACTGGCAGATCCTGGCTGACTGGCGGATTTGGCGGATTCTGGCTGACTGGCGGATCCTGGCCGACTGGCAGATCCTGGCCGACTGGCAGTTCTGGCAGATCTGGAAGAGTCTGGTTGACTGGCAGATCTGGAAGATTCTGGTTGACTGGCAGATCTGGAAGAGTCTGGTTGACTGGCAGATCTGGAAGAGTCTGGTTGACTGGCAGATCTGGAAGAGCCTGGTTGACTGGCAGATCTGGAAGATTCTGGCTGACTGGCAGATCTGGCTGCTCCATGTAGGTTGACAGCTCTGGCGGCTCCGTGCAGATTGGCAGCTCCTTGCAGACTGGCAGCTCCTTGCAGACTGGCAGCTCCTTGCAGACTGACAGCTCTGGCTGCTTCATGCAGACTGACAGCTCCTTACAGACTGACAGCTCCTTGCAGACTGACAGCTCCTTGCAGACTGGCAGCTCCTTGCAGACTGGCAGCTCCTTGCAGACTGACAGCTCTGGCTGCTTCATGCAGACTGACAGCTCCTTACAGACTGACAGTTCCTTGCAGACTGACAGTTCCTTGCAGACTGGCAGCTCCTTGCAGACTGTCAGCTCCTTGCAGACTGACAGCTCCTTGCAGACTGACAGCTCCTTGCAGACTGGCAGACCGACTAGGTGACATAGACTGACTAGGTGACATAGACCGACTAGGTGACAGAGACCGACTAGGTGACAAAGACCGACTAGGTGACATAGACTGACTAGGTGACAGAGACTGACTAGGTGACATAGACCGACTAGGTGACAGAGACTGACTAGGTGACAGAGACTGACTAGGTGACATAGACCGACTAGGTGACAGAGACTGACTAGGTGACATAGACCGACTAGCTGAAAAGCTATGATCCCTTATTGATGTCGCTTGTTAAATCCACTTCAAATCAGTGTAGATGAAGAGAAGGAGACAGGTTAAAGAAGGATGTTTATTAAACCTTGAGACAATTGAGACATGAACCGTGTGTGTGTGCCGTTCAGAGGGTGAAGAGGCAAGACAAAAGATTTAAGTGCCTTTGAACGGGGTATGTTGGTAGGTGGGCGCCGAGCGCACCGGTTTGAATGTGTCAAGAACTGCAATGCTGCTGGGTTTTTCACACATAGTTTCCCGTGTGTATCAAGAATGGTCCACCACCCAAAAGACATTCAGCCAACTCGACACAACTGTGGGAAGCTCTGGAGACGACGTGGAATGTTCTCGACACCCGGAAGAGTCCATTCCCCGAACCATTGAGGCTGTTCTGGCTGCAAAAGGGGGGAGGTTGGAACTCAATATTAGGATGGTGTTCCTAATGTTTTTTACACTCAGTGTGCACAAGGTTCGGTCTGTCGGTGCAGAACGTGTTCGCACATTGAAACAGGAGTGTTAGGAGTGGAAGCACAGAAGAGTTGTCCTTGACTTCGAGGACTTCTGTGAGTAACAGCACTGTCAGCACTTAACACTTTAACTAACCTTCCATGTCACGCTGTGCGTGTGTGTGTGTGTGCGTGTGCATCTGTGTGCGTGTGCGTGCGTGCGTGCGTGCGTGCGTGCGTGTGTGTGCGTGCGTGCGTGCGTGCGTGTGTGTGTGTGTGTGTGTGTGTGTGTGTGTGTGTGTGTGTGTGTGTGTGTGTGTGTGTGTGTGTGTGTGTGTGTGTGTGTGTGTGTGTGTGTGTGTGTGTGTGTGTGTGTGTGTAAAGACACTGCAGGGGAACTGTAGAGGGAATAACTCTGTCTGAACCTTAGGGCACTTAAGCAGGGCTGTTGTTGGGTAGAGGACACATCAAACTCCCACTCCAGAACATTCTGCAACACGTCTGTAATGTGCAGGAAATGCAAATTGTAGTGTATTTAAAACTTTTAAAGGATTCTGAATTTCCCAAATTCCACTTTACGTCACGTTCTGACCTTAGTTCCTTTGGTTTGTCTTTGTTTTTGTATGGTCAGGGCGTGAGTTGGGGTGGGCAGTCTATGTTTGTTTTAGTATGGTCAGGGCGTGAGTTGGGGTCGGCAGTCTATGTTTGTTTTAGTATGGTCAGGGCGTGAGTTGGGGTGGGCAGTCTATGTTTGTTTTAGTATGGTCAGGGCGTGAGTTGGGGTGGGCAGTCTATGTTTGTTTTAGTATGGTCAGGGCGTGAGTTGGGGTGGGCAGTCTATTTTTGTTTTAGTATGGTCAGGGCGTGAGTTGGGGTGGGCAGTCTATGTTTGTTTTAGTATGGTCAGGGCGTGAGTTGGGGTGGGCAGTCTATGTTTGTTTTAGTATGGTCAGGGCGTGAGTTGGGGTGGGCAGTCTATGTTTGTTTTAGTATGGTCAGGGCGTGAGTTGGGGTGGGCAGTCTATGTTTGTTTTAGTATGGTCAGGGCGTGAGTTGGGGTGGGCAGTCTATGTTTGTTTTAGTATGGTCAGGGCGTGAGTTGGGGTGGGCAGTCTATGTTTGTTTTAGTATGGTCAGGGCGTGAGTTGGGGTGGGCAGTCTATGTTTGTTTTAGTATGGTCAGGGGCGTGAGTTGGGGTGGGCAGTCTATGTTTGTTTTAGTATGGTCAGGGCGTGAGTTGGGGTGGGCAGTCTATTTTGTTTTAGTATGGTCAGGGCGTGAGTTGGGGTGGGCAGTCTATGTTTGTTTTAGTATGGTCAGGGCGTGAGTTGGGGTGGGCAGTCTATGTTTGTTTTAGTATGGTCAGGGCGTGAGTTGGGGTGGGCAGTCTATGTTTGTTTTAGTATGGTCAGGGCGTGAGTTGGGGTGGGCAGTCTATGTTTGTTTTTGTATGGTCAGGGCGTGAGTTGGGGTGGGCAGTCTATGTTTGTTTTAGTATGGTCAGGGCGTGAGTTGGGCAGTCTATGTTTGTTTTAGTATGGTCAGGGCGTGAGTTGGGGTGGGCAGTCTATGTTTGTTTTAGTATGGTCAGGGTGTGAGTTGGGGTGGGCAGTCTATGTTTGTTTTAGTATGGTCAGGGCGTGAGTTGGGGTGGGCAAACAATGTTTGTTTTAGTATGGTCAGGGCGTGAGTTGGGGTGGGCAGTCTATGTTTGTTTTAGTATGGTCAGGGCGTGAGTTGGGGTGGGCAGTCTATGTTTGTTTTAGTATGGTCAGGGCGTGAGTTGGGGTGGGCAGTCTATGTTTGTTTTAGTATGGTCAGGGTGTGAGTTGGGGTGGGCAGTCTATGTTTGTTTTAGTATGGTCAGGGTATGAGTTGGGGTGGGCAGTCTATGTTTGTTTTAGTATGGTCAGGGTATGAGTTGGGGTGGGCAGTCTATGTTTGTTTTAGTATGGTCAGGGTATGAGTTGGGGTGGGCAGTCTATGTTTGTTTTAGTATGGTCAGGGCGTGAGTTGGGGTGGGCAGTCTATGTTTGTTTTAGTATGGTCAGGGTATGAGTTGGGGTGGGCAGTCTATGTTTGTTTTAGTATGGTCAGGGCGTGAGTTGGGGTGGGCAGTCTATGTTTGTTTTAGTATGGTCAGGGCATGAGTTGGGGCGGGCAGTCTATGTTTGTTTTAGTATGGTCAGGGCGTGAGTTGGGGTGGGCAGTCTATGTTTGTTTTAGTATGGTCAGGGCATGAGTTGGGGCGGGCAGTCTATGTTTGTTTTAGTATGGTCAGGGCATGAGTTGGGGCGGGCGGTCTATGTTTGTTTTAGTATGGTCAGGGCATGAGTTGGGGCGGGCAGTCTATGTTTGTTTTAGTATGGTCAGGGCGTGAGTTGTGGGCAGTCTATGTTTGTTTTAGTATGGTCAGGCGTGAGTTATGGGCAGTCTATGTTTGTTTTAGTATGGTCAGGGCGTGAGTTGGGGTGGGCAGTCTATGTTTGTTTTAGTATGGTCAGGGCGTGAGTTGGGGTGGGCAGTCTATGTTTGTTTTTCTATGTTGGTTTTTGTGTTCGGCCTGGTATGGTTCTCAATCAGAGGCAGGAGTCGTTAGAAGTCTCTGATTGAGAATCATAGGGCAACAATACTACAAACAAAGCAAGGCATGTATTGGTCCAGGACAACAAGTCTATAATAAGTCTATGCCCATAGTCTATAACAAGTCTATAACAAGTCTATGCCCATAGTCTATAACAAGTCTATGCCCATAGTCTATGCCCATAGTCTATGTCCATAGTCTATAACAAGTCTATGCCCATAGTCTATAACAAGTCTATGCCCATAGTCTATAACAAGTCTATGCCCATAGTCTATAACAAGTCTATGCCCATAGTCTATAACAAGTCTATGCTCATAGTCTATAACAAGTCTATGCCCATAGTCTATAACAAGTCTATGCCCATAGTCTATAACAAGTCTATGCCCATAGTCTATAACAAGTCTATGCCCATAGTCTATAACAAGTCTATAACAAGTCTATGCCCATAGTCTATAACAAGTCTATGCCCATAGTCTATGCCCATAGTCTATGTCCATAGTCTATAACAAGTCTATGCCCATAGTCTATAACAAGTCTATGCCCATAGTCTATAACAAGTCTATGCCCATAGTCTATAACAAGTCTATGCCCATAGTCTATAACAAGTCTATGCCATAGTCTATAACAAGTCTATGTCCATAGTCTATAACAAGTCTATAACAAGTCTATGCCCATAGTCTATAACAAGTCTATGCTCATAGTCTATAACAAGTCTATGCCCATAGTCTATAACAAGTCTATGCCCATAGTCTATAACAAGTCTATGCCCATAGTCTATAACAAGTCTATGCCCATAGTCTATAACAAGTCTATGCCCATAGTCTATAACAAGTCTATGTACATAGACTATAACAAGTCTGTGTCCATAGTCTATAACAAGTCTATGCCCATAGTCTATAACAAGTCTATGCCCATAGGCTATAACAAGTCTATGTCCATAGTCTATGACAAGTCTATGTCCATAGTCTATAACAAGTCTATAACAAGTCTATGCCCATAGTCTATAACAAGTCTATGATCATAGTCTATAACAAGTCTATGCCCATAGTCTATAACAAGTCTATGCCCATAGTCTATAACAAGTCTATGCCCATAGTCTATAACAAGTCTATGCCCATAGTCTATAACAAGTCTATGTCCATAGGCTATAACACGTCTATGTCCATAGTCTATAACAAGTCTATGTCCATAGTCTATAACAAGTCTATAACAAGTCTATGCCCATAGTCTATAACAAGTCTATGCTCATAGTCTATAACAAGTCTATGCCCATAGTCTATAACAAGTCTATGCCCATAGTCTATAACAAGTCTATGCCCATAGTCTATAACAAGTCTATGCCCATAGTCTATAACAAGTCTATGTCCATAGACTATAACAAGTCTGTGTCCATAGTCTATAACAAGTGTATGTCCATAGTCTATAACAAGTCTATGCCCATAGTCTATAACAAGTCTATGTCCATAGTCTATAACAAGTATATGTCCATAGTCTATGTCCATAGTCTATAACAAGTCTATGCCCATAGTCTATAACAAGTCTATGCCCATAGTCTATAACAAGTCTATGCCCATAGTCTATAACAAGTCTATGTACATAGACTATAACAAGTCTGTGTCCATAGTCTATAACACGTCTATGTCCATAGTCTAT
Organism: Oncorhynchus keta; assembly: GCF_023373465.1. NCBI lineage: Eukaryota > Metazoa > Chordata > Actinopteri > Salmoniformes > Salmonidae > Oncorhynchus > Oncorhynchus keta. The sequence goes on along the minus strand of NC_068439.1, from coordinate 9,421,574 downwards.
AACAAGTCTATGCCCATAGTCTATGTCCATAGTCTATGTCCATAGTCTTTAACAAGTCTATGCCCATAGTCTATAACAAGTTTATGTCCATAGTCTATGACAAGTCGTTGTCCATAGTCTACATCAAGTCTATGCCCATAGTCTATGTCCATAGTCTGTAACAAGTCTATTACAAGTCTATGTCCATAGTCTATAACAAGTCTATGTCCATAGTCTATAACAAGTCTACGTCCATAGTCTATAACAAGTCTATGTCCATAGTCTATGTCCATAGTCTATAACAAGTCTATGTCCATAGTCTATGTCCATAGTCTATAACAAGTCTATGTCCATAGTCTATAACAAGTCTATGTCCATAGTCTATGTCCATAGTCTATAACAAGTCTATGCCCATAGTCTATAACAAGTCTATGCCCATAGTCTATAACAAGTCTATGCCCATAGTCTATAACAAGTCTATGCCCATAGTCTATAACAAGTCTATGTCCATAGACTATAACAAGTCTATGTCCATAGTCTATAACAAGTCTATGTCCATAGTCTATAACAAGTCTATGTCCATAGTCTATGTCCATAGTCTATAACAAGTCTATGTCCATAGTCTATAACAAGTCTATGTCCATATTCTATAACAAGTCTATGCCCATAGTCTATAACAAGTCTATGCCCATAGTCTATAACAAGTCTATGCCCATAGTCTATAACAAGTCTATTTCCCATAGTCTATAACAAGTCTACGTCCATAGTCTATGTCCATAGTCTATAACAAGTCTATGCCCATAGTCTATGCCCATAGTCTATGCCCATAGTCTATGCCCATAGTCTATGCCCATAGTCTATAACAAGTCTATGCCCATAGTCTATGCCCATAGTCTATGCCCATGGTCTATGCCCATAGTCTATAACAAGTCTATGCCCATAGTCTATGCCCATAGTCTATGCCCATAGTCTATGCCCATAGTCTATAACAAGTCTATGCCCATAGTCTATAACAAGTCTATGTCCATAGTCTATAACAAGTATATGTCCATAGTCTATAACAAGTCTATGTCCATATTCTATAACAAGTCTATGCCCATAGTCTATAACAAGTTTAAGGCCCATAGTCTATAACAAGTCTATGCCCATAGTCTATAACAAGTCTATGTCCATAGTCTATAACAAGTCTATAACAAGTCTATGCCCATAGTCTATAACAAGTCTATGTCCATAGTCTATAACAAGTCTATGCCCATAGTCTATAACAAGTCTATGTCCATAGACTATAACAAGTCTATGCCCATAGTCTATAACAAGTCTATGCCCATAGTCTATAACAAGTCTATGCCCATAGTCTATAACAAGTCTATGCCCATAGTCTATAACAAGTCTATGTCTATAGACTATAACAAGTCTATGCCCATAGTCTATAACAAGTCTATGTCCATAGACTATAACAAGTCTATGCCCATAGTCTATGCCCATAGTCTATAACAAGCCTATGTCCATAGACTATAACAAGTCTATGCCCATAGTCTATAACAAGTCTATGTCCATAGACTATAACAAGTCTATGCCCATAGTCTATAACAAGTCTATGTCCATAGACTATAACAAGTCTATGCCCATAGTCTATGCCCATAGTCTATAACAAGTCTATGTCCATATTCTATAACAAGTCTATGTCCATAGTCTATAACAAGTCTATGGAAGTAACACACTCTATGATGTATCTACTTGTTACTTCTTCTTCTCCCTCCTCCTTCTCTGCAACTGCCAGACAGAGTTAAGCCATACAGGTCAATGCATGCCGACTCCGTGTAACGTGTCTGTTACAGGATGTTGACATTGGAAACACGACAGTAGACAGTTATCTGTCCAGGCCTGGTGCTGGAAACACCCATTCAGCCTGCGACGGGGCTGCGTTTCAAATGGCACACTATTCCCTAGTTTAGAGCCACAGTCAAAAGTAAGTAGTGCATTATATAGGGAACAAAGTGCCTTTTGGGACACAGGCTCAAAACGTAATGCAGGATTTATAATTAGTGTGGATGACGTCATATCCTAGCCTAGTGCATCAACAGTGTGTGTGTGTGTGTGTGTGTGTGTGTGTGTGTGTGTGTGTGTGTGTGTGTGTGTGTGTGTGTGTGTGTGTGTGTGTGTGTGTGTGTGTGCGTGTGCGTGTGCGTGTGCGTGTGTGTGTGTGTGAGCGATTGACCAGGCTTTTTTTTCTGGATATGAAACAACTAATTGACCTTCAGTACCAGTCAGAGGTTTGGACACACCTACTCATGCAAGGGTTTCTTCTTTGTTTTTACTATTTTCTACAATGTAGAATAATAGTGAAGACATCAAAACTATGAAATATCACAAATGGAATAATGTAGTTAAGCAAAAAAAAGTGTTGAGCAAATCAAAATATATTTTATATTTGAGATTCTTCAAAGTAGCCACCCTTTGCTTTGATGACAGCTTTGCACCCTCTTGGCATTCTCTCAACCAGCTTCATGAGGTAGTCACCTGGAATGCTTTTCAACATTCTCTCAACCAGCTTCACCTGGAATACTTTTCCAGCTGTCTTGAAGGAGTTCCCACATATGCTGAGCACTTGTTGGCTAATTTTCCTTCATTCTGCGGTCCAATGGTTTGGGTCCAACTCATCCCAAACCATCTCAACTGGGATGATGTCAGGTGATTGTGGAGGCCAGGTCATCTGATGCAGCACTCCATCACTCTCCTTCTTGGTCTAATAGCCCTTACACAGCTCCTGAGTGGCGCAGCAGTCTAAGGCACTGCATCTCAGCGCAAGAGGCGTCACCATACTCCCTGGTTCGAATCCAGGCTGTGTCACATCCAGTCATGTTTGGGAGTCCCATAGGAAGGTGCACAACTGGCCCAGCATCGCCCGGGTAGGCTGCCATTGTAAATTTGAGTATGTTCTTAACTGACTTTATTTATTTAACCTTAAATAAAGGTTAAAGAAATAAAATAAACATCTCAATTGTGTTTCAGATTGTGGAGGCCAGGTCATCTGATGCAGCTCTCCTTCTTGGTCGAATAGTCCTTACACAGGCTGGAAGTGTTTTGGGTCATTGTCCTGTTGAAAAACAAATGACAGTCCCACTAAGCCCAAACCAGATGGGATGGTGTGCAGAATGCTGTGGTAGCCATGCTGGTTAACCTTTTGAGTGTAGGGGGCAGTATTTTGATGTTTGGATGAGAAAGGTACCCAAATGAAACCAGAATCTAGAATATGCATATAATTGTCAGATTAGGATAGAAAACACTCTACAGTTTCCAAAACTGTCAAAATATTGTCTGTGGGTATAACAGAACTGATATTGCAGGCGAAAACCTGAGGAAAATCCAACCAGGAAGTGCCTAAGAGAAACAAATCTCCCTGTTCCATTGCATGCCTTCCCTCCATTTAAAGGGACATCAACCAGAGTCCTTTCCCTATGACTTCCACATGGTGTGAACAGTCTTTAGACATAGTTTCAGGCTTTTATTCTGAAAAGTGAGCGAGAACAATCACATCGCATCAGTGGATGGCTGAGTGCCAGCAGAGTTTTGCATGCGCAACAGCTTGGAGCAAACATTTTCTCTCTCTCTCCTATTGAAAAAGCTATGGTCCGGTTGAAATATTATTGATTATTTATTGTAAAAACAACCTGAGGATTGATTATAAAAACGTTTGACATGTTTCTACGAACTTTACGGATACATTTTGGAATTGTCATCTGCCCGTCATGACCTGCACGAGCCTGTGGATATCTGAACAAAACGTGCCAATCAAATGGAGGTTTGAACAAAAGGAACATTTATTGTGTAACTGGGAGTCTCGTGAGTGCAAACATCCGAAGATTATCAAAGGTAAGCGATTCATTTTATTGCTTTTCTGACTTTCGTGACCAATCTACTTTGCTGCTAGCTATTTGTAATGCTTTGTCTTCTGAGAGAGATGTCCTAACATAAACGCTTGGATAGCTTTTGCTGTAAAGCTTTTTTGAAATCTGACACACCAGGTGGATTAACAACAAGCTAAGCTGTGTTTTGCTATATTGCACTTGTGATTTCATGTCAATTAAATCATTTTTAGTAATTTAATTTGAATTTGGCGCTCTGCAATTCAGAGGATGTTGATTTAAAATGATCCCGCTAGCGGGATGGGTGCGCCAAGAAGTTAAACGTGCCTTGAATTCTAAATAAATAACTGACAGTGTCACCAGCAAAGCACCATCACACCTCCTCCTCCATGCTTCACAGTGGGAACCACACATGTGGAGATCATCTGTTCACCTACTCTACGTCTCACAAAGACACAGCGGTTGGAACCAAACACCTCAAATTTGAACTCTTCAGACCTGTGGCGGTCCTCATGAGAGACAGGTAACTCTAATGAACGTATCCTCTGCATTAGAGGTAACGCTGGGTCCTCCGTCCCTGTGGCGGTCCTCATGAGAGACAGGTAACTCTAATGAACGTATCCTCTGCATTAGAGGTAACGCTGGGTCCTCCGTCCCTGTGGCGGTCCTCATGAGAGACAGGTAACTCTAATGAACGTATCCTCTGCATTAGAGCTAACGCTGGGTCCTCCGTCCCTGTGGCGGTCCTTTCAATTAAGCAAGTCTCTTCTTATTATTGGTGTCCTTTAGTAATGGTTTCTTTGCATCAATTTGACCATGAAGGCCTGATTCGAGTAATCTCCTATGAACAGTTGATGTTGAGATGTGTCTGTTACTTGAACTCTGTGAAGCATTTATTTGGGCTGTAATTTCTGAGGCTGGTAACTCTAATGAATTCATCCTCTGCAGCAGAGGTAACTCTGGGTCTTCCTTACCTGTGGCGGTCCTCATGAGAGCCAGTTTCATCATAGCGCTTGATGGTTTTTGCGACTGCACTTGAATAAACTTTCAAAGTTCTCAAAATCTTCCGGATTGACGTACCTTCATGTCTTAAAGTAATAACGGACTGTCGTTTCTCTTTGCTACTTTGAGCTGTTCTTGCCATAATATTACCAAATAGGGCTATCTTCTGTATACCACCCCTACCTTGTCACATCACAATTGATTGGCTCAAAGAAGGAAAGAAATTCCACAAAGTAACTTTTAACAAGGCACACATATGAATTGAAATTCATTCCAGGTGACTACCTCATGAAGCTGGTTGAGAAAATGCCAAGTGTGTACAAAGCTGTCATCAAGGCAAAGGGTGGCTAATTTGAAGAATCTCAAATATAAAATATACTTTGATTTGGTTAACAGTTTTTTGGTTACTACATGATTCCATATGTGATATTTCATAGTTTTGATATTTTCACTATTATTTTACAATCTAGAAAATTGTAAAAACAAAGAAAAACCCTTGAATGAGTAGCTGTGTCCAAACTTTTGACTGGTAGTGTACGTCAGTTCAAGGACTTGAATTCCATTTAGTGTGTTTTTTTTTTCAGTTTCTCTAGAGAGAAATCAAATCACCAGAGAAATCAAGTCAAGGACTATGTGGGACGCTGGGCTGACGGGAGTTGTAGTTTTCACGAAGCAAATATTCAGCCTACTATATGTTCAGCACAGAAACGTGTTATATTTAACTACAATGACCATAATCCATTTCGCTTGTTTTTCCGTCTCAGACAGATATGGATACACTTTTACGCCTGCTATGTTGGGTTAGATACGCACAGACCACATAGACCGCATGAGAGGGAAATGTACACAACACAAAGACACGAGAGAGATACAGTTTGTGAAAGTATGCCTTATCTACTTTGCTAGCTAAATGTAGCAATGAATCCATTTCCTTAAATGACAATTCCGTGAACTGTCTTGTGCAAGTTTTAAATGTACACAATACCTGTTAGCAAAGATGTCAGCAAGAGATGACATGTAAGTCTACTTTGATCCCAGTTAGCATTTTAAAATCTGAGAGTAATTTTTAAACGTTTATTTAACTTGGCAAATCAGGTAAGAACAAATTCTTATTTACAATGACGGTCTACCCCGGGCCAAACTCAAACGACACTGGGCCAATTGTGCACCGCCCTATGTGACTCCCAATCACGGCGTGATACAGTCTGGTTTCGAACCAGGAACTGTAGTAATACCTCTTACACTGAAATGCAGTGCCTTAGATCACTGCGCCACTCAGGAGTCAAGTAGAACAAAAAGAGCAAAACATATTGATAAGTCACCTTGTCCAAGAAAGATTTACATCATGGTGAAAGATTTTCTCTTCCAGTAGCAGTCAGACATATTTGTCTTTGTCCAGTCGTGTCCCTTGTAATATATGTTTTACATATATTTTTCTTCGCATATCTTTTTAAAATATTTTCCTAAACCTCAACTTCTAAATTTTCTCCTGCAACCCGCCGCACCCAATGTGCCGTAAAGTGTATCTATATTTCCATGGCTAACAATTGTATTTTCATCGACATTTATAATGAGTATTTCTGCAAAATGATGTGGCTCTCCGCAAAATCACCGGATATTTTTGGAACTAGTGAACGTAACGCGCCAAAGTATACTGAGATTTTTAATATAAATATGCACTTTATCGAACAAAACACATATGTATTGTGTAACATGAAGTCCTTACTAAATACAGTCTGAGCTGCCTGTTCCTTACTAAATACAGTCTGAGCTGCCTGTTCCTTACTAAATACAGTCTGAGCTGCCTGTTCCTTACTAAATACAGTCTGAGCTGCCTGTTCCTTACTAAATACAGTCTGAGCTGCCTGTTCCTTACTAAATACAGTCTGTGCTGCCTGTTCCTTACTAAATACAGTCTGTGCTGCCTGTTCCTTATTAAGGATAGTCTGAGCTGCCTGTTCCTTACTAAATACAGTCTGAGCTGCCTGTTCCTTACTAAATACAGTCTGAGCTGCCTGTTCCTTACTAAATACAGTCTGAGCTGCCTGTTCCTTACTAAATACAGTCTGAGCTGCCTGTTCCTTACTAAATACAGTCTGAGCTGCCTGTTCCTTACTAAATACAGTCTGTGCTGCCTGTTCCTTACTAAATACAGTCTGTGCTGCCTGTTCCTTACTAAATACAGTCTGTGCTGCCTGTTCCTTATTAAGGATAGTCTGAGCTGCCTGTTCCTTATTAAGGATAGTCTGAGCTGCCTGTTCCTTATTAAGGATAGTCTGAGCTGCCTGTTCCTTATTAAGGATAGTCTGAGCTGCCTGTTCCTTACTAAATACAGTCTGAGCTGCCCGTTACTTACTAAATACAGTCTGAGCTGCCTGTTCCTTATTAAGGATAGTCTGTGCTGCCTGTTCCTTACTAAATACAGTCTGTGCTGCCTGTTCCTTACTAAATACAGTCTGAGCTGCCTGTTCCTTACTAAATACAGTCTGAGCTGCCTGTTACTTACTAAATACAGTCTGAGCTGCCTGTTCCTTACTAAATACAGTCTGTGCTGCCTGTTCCTTACTAAATACAGTCTGAGCTGCCTGTTACTTACTAAATACAGTCTGTGCTGCCTGTTACTTACTAAATACAGTCTGTGCTGCCTGTTACTTATTAAATACAGTCTGTGCTGCCTGTTACTTATTAAATACAGTCTGTGCTGCCTGTTACTTACTAAATACAGTCTGTGCTGCCTGTTACTTATTAAATACAGTCTGTGCTGCCTGTTACTTACTAAATACAGTCTGTGCTGCCTGTTACTTATTAAATACAGTCTGTGCTGCCTGTTACTTATTAAAAACAATCTGTGCAATGACCATAGGGATCTGGTCGTTGGGATCTGACCATAGGGATCTGGCCGTAGGGATCTGGTCGTAGGGATCTGGTCGTAGGGATCTGGCCGTAGGGATCTGGCCGTAGGGATCTGGCCGTAGGGATCTGGCCGTAGGGATCTGACCATAGGGATCTGGTCGTAGGGATCTGGTCGTAGGGATCTGGCCGTAGGGATCTGACCATAGGGATCTGGTCATAGGGATCTGGTCGTAGGGATCTGACCATAGGGATCTGGTCATAGGGATCTGGTCGTACGGATCTGGTCGTTGGGATCTGACCATAGGGATCTGGTATTAGGGATCTGGTCATAGGGATCTGGCCATAGGGATCTGGTTATGGGGATCTGGCCATAGGGATCTGGTCATGGGGATCTGGTCATAGGGATCTGGTCATAGGGATCTGGCCATAGCGATCTGGTGATAGGGATCTGACCATAGGGATCTGGTCATAGGGATCTGGTCATAGGGATCTGGTCATAGGGATCTGGTCATAGGGATCTGGTCATAGGGATCTGGTCATAGGGATCTGGTCATAGGGATCTGGTCGTAGGGATCTGGTCATAGGGATCTGACCATAGGGATCTGGTCATAGGGATCTGGCCATAGGGATCTGGTCATAGGGATCTGGCTATAGGGATCTGGTCATAGGGATCTGGTCATAGGGATCTGACCATAGGGATCTGGTCATAGGGATCTGACCATAGGGATCTGGTCATAGGGATCTGGCCATAGGGATCTGGTCATAGGGATCTGGCCATGGGGATCTGGTCATAGGGATCTGGTCATAGGGATCTGACCATAGGGATCTGACCATAGGGATCTGGTCATAGGGATCTGGCTATAGGGATCTGGTCATAGGGATCTGACCATAGGGATCTGGTCATAGGGATCTGGCCATAGGGATCTGGTCATGGGGAGCTGGTCATAGGGATCTGGCCTTAGGGATCTGGTCATAGGGATCTGATCATAGGGATCTGACCATAGGGATCTGGCCATAGGGATCTGGTCATAGGGATCTGGTCATAGGGATCTGACTATAGGGATCTGGCCATAGGGATCTGGTCATAGGCATCTGGTCATAGGGATCTGACCATAGGGATCTGGTCATAGGGATCTGGCCATAGGGATCTGGTCATAGGGATCTGGCTATAGGGATCTGGTCATAGGGATCTGGTCATAGGGATCTGGCTATAGGGATCTGGTCATAGGGATCTGGCCATAGGGATCTGGCCATAGGGATCTGGCCATAGGGGACTGGCCATAGGGATCTGGTCATGGGGATCTGGTCATAGGGATCTGGTCATGGGGATCTGGCCATAGGGATCTGGTCGTAGGGATCTAGTCATAGGGATCTGACCATAGGGATCTGGCCATAGGGATCTGGCCATAGGGATCTGGTCATAGGGATCTGGTCATAGGGATCTGGCCATAGGGATCTGGCCATAGGGATCTGGCCATAGGGATCTGGCCATAGGGATCTGGTCATAGGGATCTGGCCATAGGGATCTGGTCATAGGGATCTGGCCATAGGGATCTGGTCATGGGGAGCTGGTCATAGGGATCTGGCCTTAGGGATCTGGTCATAGGGATCTGATCATAGGGATCTGACCATAGGGATCTGGCCATAGGGATCTGGTCATAGGGATCTGGTCATAGGGATCTGGCTATAGGGATCTGGCCATAGGGATCTGGTCATAGGGATCTGGTCATAGGGATCTGGCCATAGGGATCTGGTCATAGGGATCTGGCCATAGGGATCTGGTCATAGGGATCTGGCTATAGGGATCTGGTCATAGGGATCTGGTCATAGGGATCTGGCTATAGGGATCTGGTCATAGGGATCTGACCATAGGATCTGGCCATAGGGATCTGGCCATAGGGGACTGGCCATAGGGATCTGGTCATAGGGATCTGGCCATAGGGATCTGGTCATGGGGATCTGGTCATAGGGATCTGGCCTTAGGGATCTGGTCATAGGGATCTGATCATAGGGATCTGACCATAGGGATCTGGCCATAGGGATCTGGTCATAGGGATCTGGTCATAGGGATCTGGCTATAGGGATCTGGCCATAGGGATCTGGCCATAGGGATCTGGCCATAGGGATCTGGCCATAGGGATCTGGCCATAGGGATCTGGTCATGGGGATCTGGTCATAGGGATCTGGTCATGGGGATCTGGCCATAGGGATCTGGTCGTAGGGATCTAGTCATAGGGATCTGACCATAGGGATCTGGCCATAGGGATCTGGCCATAGGGATCTGGTCATGGGGATCTGGTCATAGGGATCTGGTCATGGGGATCTGGCCATAGGGATCTGGTCATGGGGATCTGGTCATAGGGATCTGGTCATGAGAATCTGATCATGGGGATCTGGCCATAGGGATCTGGTCATGAGGATCTGATCATGGGGATCTGGCCATAGGGATCTGGCCATAGGGATCTGGCCATAGGGATCTGGTCATAGGGATCTGGCCATAGGGATCTGGTCATGGGGATCTGGTCATAGGGATCTGGCCATAGGGATCTGGCCATAGGGATCTGGCCATAGGGATCTGGTCATAGGGATCTGGTCATAGGGATCTGACCATAGGGATCTGGTCATAGGGATCTGGTCATAGGGATCTGGCCATAGGGATCTGGTCATAGGGATCTGACCATAGGGATCTGGTCATAGGGATCTGGCTATAGGGATCTGGTCATAGGGATCTGGCCATAGGGATCTGGTCATGGGGATCTCAGCCTCCAGTATTTATGCTGCAGTAGTTTATGTGTCGGGGGCTAGGGTCAGTTTGTTATATCTGGAGTACTTCTCCTGTCCTATTCGGTGTCCTGTGTGAATCTAAGTGTGCGTTCTCTAATTCTCTCCTTCTCTCTTTCTTTCTCTCTCTCGGAGGACCTGAGCCCTAGGACCATGCCCCAGGACTACCTGACATGATGACTCCTTGCTGTCCCCAGTCCACCTGGCCATGCTGCTGCTCCAGTTTCAACTGGCCTGGGCCCTAGGACCATGTCCCAGGACTACCTGACATGAGGACTCCTTGCTGTCCCCAGTCCACCTGGCCATGCTCCTGCTCCAGTTTCAACTGTTCTGCCTTACTATTATTCAACCATGCTGGTCATTTATGAACATTTTGAACATCTTGGCCACGTTCTGTTATAATCTCCACCCGGCACAGCCAGAAGAGGACTGGCCACCCCACATATGCTCTCTCTAATTCTCTCTTTCTTTCTCTCTCTCGGAGGACCTGAGCCCTAGGACCGTGCCCCAGGACTACCTGACATGATGGCTCCTTGCTGTCCCCAGTCCACCTGACTGTGCTGCTGCTCCAGTTTCAACTGTTCTGCCTTATTATTATTATTCGACCATGCTGGTCATTTATGAACATTTGAACATCTTGGTCATGTTCTGTTATAATCTCTACCCGGCACAGCCAGAAGAGGACTGGCCACCCCACATAGCCCGGTTCCTCTCTAGGTTTCTTCCTAGGTTTTGGCCTTTCTAGGGAGTTTTTCCTAGCCACCGTGCTTTTACACCTGCATTGTTTGCTGTTTGGGGTTTTAGGCTGGGTTTCTGTACAGCACTTTGAGATATCAGCTGATGTACGAAGGGCTATATAAATAAATTTGATTTGATTTGATTTGATCTGGTCAAAGGGATCTGGCTATAGGGATCTGGTCATAGGGATCTGGCTATAGGGATCTGGTCATAGGGATCTGGCTATAGGGATCTGGTCATAGGGATCTGGTCATAGGGATCTGACCATAGGGATCTGGTCATAGGGATCTGACCATAGGGATCTGGTCATAGGGATCTGGCCATAGGGATCTGGTCATAGGGATCTGGCCATGGGGATCTGGTCATAGGGATCTGGTCATAGGGATCTGACCATAGGGATCTGACCATAGGGATCTGGTCATAGGGATCTGGCTATAGGGATCTGGTCATAGGGATCTGACCATAGGGATCTGGTCATAGGGATCTGGCCATAGGGATCTGGTCATAGGGATCTGGTCATAGGGATCTGACCATAGGGATCTGGTCATAGGGATCTGACCATAGGGATCTGGTCATAGGGATCTGGCTATAGGGATCTTGTCATATGGATCTGACCATAGGGATCTGGTCATAGGGATCTGGCCATAGGGATCTGGCCATAGGGATCTGGTCATAGGGATCTGGTCATAGGGATCTGGTCATAGGGATCTGGCCATAGGGATCTGGTCATGGGGAGCTGGTCATAGGGATCTGGTCATAGGGATCTGGCTATAGGGATCTGGCCATAGGGATCTGGTCATAGGCATCTGGTCATAGGGATCTGGCTATAGGGATCTGGTCATAGGGATCTGGCCATAGGGATCTGGCCATAGGGATCAGGCCATAGGGATCTGGCCATAGGGATCTGGTCATGGGGATCTGGTCATAGGGATCTGGTCATGGGGATCTGGCCATAGGGATCTGGTCATAGGGATCTGGCCATAGGGATCTGGCCATAGGGATCTGGTCATGGGGATCTGGTCATAGGGATCTGGTCATGGGGATCTGGCCATAGGGATCTGGTCATAGGGATCTAGTCATAGGGATCTGACCATAGGGATCTGGCCATAGGGATCTGGCCATAGGGATCTGGCCATAGGGATCTGGTCATGGGGATCTGGTCATAGGGATCTGGTCATGGGGATCTGGCCATAGGGATCTGGTCATGGGGATCTGGTCATAGGGATCTGGTCATGAGGATCTGATCATGGGGATCTGGCCATAGGGATCTGGTCATGGGGATCTGGTCATGGGGATCTGGTCATAGGGATCTGGTCATAGGGATCTGACCATAGGGATCTGACCATAGGGATCTGGTCATAGGGATCTGACCATAGGGATCTGGTCATAGGGATCTGGCCATAGGGATCTGGTCATAGGGATCTGGCCATGGGGATCTGGTCATAGGGATCTGGTCATAGGGATCTGGCCATAGGGATCTGGTCATAGGGATCTGGCCATAGGGATCTGGTCATAGGGATCTGGTCATAGGGATCTGACCATAGGGATCTGGTCATAGGGATCTGGCCATAGGGATCTGGTCATAGGGATCTGGTCATAGGGATCTGACCATAGGGATCTGGTCATAGGGATCTGGCCATAGGGATCTGGTCATGGGGAGCTGGTCATAGGGATCTGGCCTTAGGGATCTGGTCATAGGGATCTGATCATAGGGATCTGGTCATAGGGATCTGGTCATAGGGATCTGGTCATAGGGATCTGGCCATAGGGATCTGGTCATAGGGATCTGGTCATAGGGATCTGGTCATAGGGATCTGACCATAGGGATCTGGTCATAGGGATCTGGCTATAGGGATCTGGTCATAGGGATCTGGTCATAGGGATCTGGCTATAGGGATCTGGTCATAGGGATCTGGCTATAGGGATCTTGTCATAGGGATCTGACCATAGGGATCTGGTCATAGGTCTGGCTATAGGGATCTGGTCATAGGGATCTGGCCATAGGGATCTGGTCATGGGGATCTGGTCATAGGGATCTGGTCATAGGGATCTGGCTTTAGGGATCTGGTCATAGGGATCTGACCATAGGGATCTGGTAATAGGGATCTGGCCATAGGGATCTGGTCATGGGGAGCTGGTCATAGGGATCTGGCCTTAGGGATCTGGTCATAGGGATCTGATCATAGGGATCTGGCCATAGGGATCTGGTCATAGGGATCTGGTCATAGGGATCTGGCTATAGGGATCTGGCCATAGGGATCTGGTCATAGGCATCTGGTCATAGGGATCTGACCATAGGGATCTGGTCATAGGGATCTGGCCATAGGGATCTGGTCATAGGGATCTGGTCATTGGGATCTGGCTATAGGGATCTGGTCATAGGGATCTGGCCATAGGCATCTTGTCATAGGGATCTGACCATAGGGATCTGGTCATAGGGATCTGGCTATAGGGATCTGGTCATAGGGATCTGGCCATAGGGATCTGGTCATGGGGATCTGGTCATAGGGATCTGGTCATAGGGATCTGGCTTTAGGGATCTGGTCATAGGGATCTGACCATAGGGATCTGGTAATAGGGATCTGGCCATAGGGATCTGGTCATGGGGAGCTGGTCATAGGGATCTGGCCTTAGGGATCTGGTCATACGGATCTGATCATAGGGATCTGGCCATAGGGATCTGGTCATAGGGATCTGGTCATAGGGATCTGGCTATAGGGATCTGGCCATAGGGATCTGGTCATAGGCATCTGGTCATAGGGATCTGACCATAGGGATCTGGTCATAGGGATCTGGTCATAGGGATCTGGCCATAGGGATCTGGTCATAGGGATCTGGCCATAGGGATCTGGCCATAGGGATCTGGTCATGGGGATCTGGTCATAGGGATCTGGTCATGGGGATCTGGCCATAGGGATCTGGTCATAGGGATCTAGTCATAGGGATCTGACCATAGGGATCTGGCCATAGGGATCTGGCCATAGGGATCTGGCCATAGGGATCTGGTCATGGGGATCTGGTCATAGGGATCTGGTCATGGGGATCTGGCCATAGGGATCTGGTCATGGGGATCTGGTCATAGGGATCTGGTCATGAGAATCTGATCATGGGGATCTGGCCATAGGGATCTGGTCATGGGGATCTGGTCATAGGGATCTGGTCATGGGGATCTGGCCATAGGGATCTGGTCATAGGGATCTAGTCATAGGGATCTGGCCATAGGGATCTGGCCATAGGGATCTGGCCATAGGGATCTGGCCATAGGGATCTGGTCATGGGGATCTGGTCATAGGGATCTGGTCATGGGGATCTGGCCATAGGGATCTGGTCATGGGGATCTGGTCATAGGGATCTGGTCATGAGGATCTGATCATGGGGATCTGGCCATAGGGATCTGGTCATGGGGATCTGGTCATGGGGATCTGGCCATAGGGATCTGGTCATAGGGATCTGACCATAGGGATCTGACCATAGGGATCTGGTCATAGGGATCTGACCATAGGGATCTGGTCATAGGGATCTGGCCATAGGGATCTGGTCATAGGGATCTGGCCATAGGGATCTGGTCATAGGGATCTGGTCATAGGGATCTGGCCATAGGGATCTGGTCATAGGGATCTGACCATAGGGATCTGGTCATAGGGATCTGGCTATAGGGATCTGGTCATAGGGATCTGGCCATAGGGATCTGGTCATGGGGATCTCAGCCTCCAGTATTTATGCTGCAGTAGTTTATGTGTCGGGGGGCTAGGGTCAGTTTGTTATATCTGGAGTACTTCTCCTGTCCTATTCGGTGTCCTGTGTGAATCTAAGTGTGCGTTCTCTAATTCTCTCCCTTCTCTCTTTCTTTCTCTCTCTCGGAGGACCTGAGCCCTAGGACCATGCCCCAGGACTACCTGACATGATGACTCCTTGCTGTCCCCAGTCCACCTGGCCATGCTGCTGCTCCAGTTTCAACTGGCCTGGGCCCTAGGACCATGTCCCAGGACTACCTGACATGAGGACTCCTTGCTGTCCCCAGTCCACCTGGCCATGCTCCTGCTCCAGTTTCAACTGTTCTGCCTTACTATTATTCAACCATGCTGGTCATTTATGAACATTTTGAACATCTTGGCCACGTTCTGTTATAATCTCCACCCGGCACAGCCAGAAGAGGACTGGCCACCCCACATATGCTCTCTCTAATTCTCTCTTTCTTTCTCTCTCTCGGAGGACCTGAGCCCTAGGACCGTGCCCCAGGACTACCTGACATGATGGCTCCTTGCTGTCCCCAGTCCACCTGACTGTGCTGCTGCTCCAGTTTCAACTGTTCTGCCTTATTATTATTATTCGACCATGCTGGTCATTTATGAACATTTGAACATCTTGGTCATGTTCTGTTATAATCTCTACCCGGCACAGCCAGAAGAGGACTGGCCACCCCACATAGCCCGGTTCCTCTCTAGGTTTCTTCCTAGGTTTTGGCCTTTCTAGGGAGTTTTTCCTAGCCACCGTGCTTTTACACCTGCATTGTTTGCTGTTTGGGGTTTTAGGCTGGGTTTCTGTACAGCACTTTGAGATATCAGCTGATGTACGAAGGGCTATATAAATAAATTTGATTTGATTTGATTTGATCTGGTCAAAGGGATCTGGCTATAGGGATCTGGTCATAGGGATCTGGCTATAGGGATCTGGTCATAGGGATCTGGCTATAGGGATCTGGTCATAGGGATCTGGTCATAGGGATCTGACCATAGGGATCTGGTCATAGGGATCTGACCATAGGGATCTGGTCATAGGGATCTGGCCATAGGGATCTGGTCATAGGATCTGGCCATGGGGATCTGGTCATAGGGATCTGGTCATAGGGATCTGACCATAGGGATCTGACCATAGGATCTGGTCATAGGATCTGGCTATAGGGATCTGGTCATAGGGATCTGACCATAGGGATCTGGTCATAGGGATCTGGCTATAGGGATCTGGTCATAGGGATCTGGTCATAGGGATCTGACCATAGGGATCTGGTCATAGGGATCTGACCATAGGGATCTGGTCATAGGGATCTGGCTATAGGGATCTTGTCATATGGATCTGACCATAGGGATCTGGTCATAGGATCTGGTCATAGGGATCTGGCTTTAGGGATCTGGTCATAGGGATCTGACCATAGGGATCTGGTCATAGGGATCTGGCCATAGGGATCTGGTCATGGGGAGCTGGTCATAGGGATCTGGTCATAGGGATCTGGCTATAGGGATCTGGCCATAGGGATCTGGTCATAGGCATCTGGTCATAGGGATCTGGCTATAGGGATCTGGTCATAGGGATCTGGCCATAGGGATCTGGCCATAGGGATCAGGCCATAGGGATCTGGCCATAGGGATCTGGTCATGGGGATCTGGTCATAGGGATCTGGTCATGGGGATCTGGCCATAGGGATCTGGTCATAGGGATCTGGCCATAGGGATCTGGCCATAGGGATCTGGTCATGGGGATCTGGTCATAGGGATCTGGTCATGGGGATCTGGCCATAGGGATCTGGTCATAGGGATCTGGTCATAGGGATCTGACCATAGGGATCTGGCCATAGGGATCTGGCCATAGGATCTGGTCATAGGGATCTGGTCATGGGGATCTGGTCATAGGGATCTGGTCATGGGGATCTTGCCATAGGGATCTGGTCATGGGGATCTGGTCATAGGGATCTGGTCATGAGGATCTGATCATGGGGATCTGGCCATTGGGATCTGGTCATGGGGATCTGGTCATGGGGATCTGGTCATAGGGATCTGGTCATAGGGATCTGACCATAGGATCTGACCATAGGGATCTGGTCATAGGGATCTGACCATAGGGATCTGGTCATAGGGATCTGGCCATAGGGATCTGGTCATAGGGATCTGGCCATGGGGATCTGGTCATAGGGATCTGGTCATAGGGATCTGACCATAGGGATCTGGTCATAGGATCTGACCATAGGGATCTGGTCATAGGGATCTGGTCATAGGGATCTGACCATAGGATCTGGTCATAGGGATCTGGCCATGGGGATCTGGTCATAGGGATCTGGTCATAGGGATCTGACCATAGGGATCTGGTCATAGGATCTGGCCATAGGGATCTGGTCATGGGGAGCTGGTCATAGGGATCTGGCCTTAGGGATCTGGTCATAGGGATCTGATCATAGGGATCTGGTCATAGGGATCTGGTCATAGGGATCTGGTCATAGGGATCTGGCTATAGGGATCTGGCCATAGGGATCTGGTCGTAGGGATCTGGTCATAGGGATCTGACCATAGGGATCTGGTCATAGGGATCTGGCTATAGGGATCTGGTCATAGGGATCTGGCTATAGGGATCTTGTCATAGGGATCTGACCATAGGGATCTGGTCATAGGGATCTGGTTATAGGGATCTGGTCATAGGGATCTGGCCATAGGGATCTGGTCATGGGGATCTGGTCATAGGGATCTGGCTTTAGGATCTGGTCATAGGGATCTGACCATAGGGATCTGGTAATAGGGATCTGGCCATAGGGATCTGGTCATGGGGAGCTGGTCATAGGGATCTGGCCTTAGGGATCTGGTCATACGGATCTGATCATAGGGATCTGGCCATAGGGATCTGGTCATAGGGATCTGGTCATAGGGATCTGGCTATAGGATCTGGCCATAGGGATCTGGTCATAGGCATCTGGTCATAGGATCTGACCATAGGGATCTGGTCATAGGGATCTGGTCATAGGGATCTGGCTATAGGGATCTGGTCATAGGGATCTGGCCATAGGGATCTGGCCATAGGGATCTGGTCATGGGGATCTGGTCATAGGGATCTGGTCATGGGGATCTGGCCATAGGGATCTGGTCGTAGGGATCTAGTCATAGGGATCTGACCATAGGGATCTGGCCATAGGGATCTGGCCATAGGGATCTGGCCATAGGGATCTGGTCATAGGGATCTGGTCATAGGGATCTGGTCATGGGGATCTGGCCATAGGGATCTGGTCATGGGGATCTGGTCATAGGGATCTGGTCATGAGAATCTGATCATGGGGATCTGGCCATAGGGATCTGGTCATGGGGATCTGGTCATAGGGATCTGGTCATGGGGATCTGGCCATAGGGATCTGGTCATAGGGATCTGGTCATAGGGATCTGGTCATAGGGATCTGGCCATAGGGATCTGGTCATAGGGATCTGGCCATAGGGATCTGGTCATGGGGATCTGGTCATAGGGATCTGGTCATGGGGATCTGGCCATAGGGATCTGGTCATGGGGATCTGGTCATAGGGATCTGGTCATGAGGATCTGATCATGGGGATCTGGCCATAGGGATCTGGTCATGGGGATCTGGTCATGGGGATCTGGTCATAGGGATCTGGTCATAGGGATCTGACCATAGGGATCTGACCATAGGGATCTGGTCATAGGGATCTGACCATAGGGATCTGGTCATAGGGATCTGGCCATAGGGATCTGGTCATAGGGATCTGGCCATGGGGATCTGGTCATAGGGATCTGGTCATAGGGATCTGACCATAGGGATCTGGTCATAGGGATCTGACCATAGGGATCTGGTCATAGGGATCTGGTCATAGGGATCTGACCATAGGGATCTGGTCATAGGGATCTGGCCATAGGGATCTGGTCATAGGGATCTGGTCATAGGGATCTGGTCATAGGGATCTGGTCATAGGGATCTGGCCATAGGGATCTGGTCATGGGGAGCTGGTCATAGGGATCTGGCCATAGGGATCTGGTCATAGGGATCTGATCATAGGGATCTGGTCATAGGGATCTGGTCATAGGGATCTGGTCATAGGGATCTGGCTATAGGGATCTGGCCATAGGGATCTGGTCATAGGCATCTGGTCATAGGGATCTGACCATAGGGATCTGGTCATAGGGATCTGGCTATAGGATCTGGTCATAGGGATCTGGTCATAGGGATCTGGCTATAGGGATCTGGTCATAGGGATCTGGCTATAGGGATCTTGTCATAGGGATTTGACCATAGGGATCTGGTCATAGGGATCTGGCTATAGGTATCTGGTCATAGGGATCTGGCCATAGGGATCTGGTCATGGGGATCTGGTCATAGGGATCTGGTCATAGGGATCTGGCTTTAGGATCTGGTCATAGGGATCTGACCATAGGGATCTGGTAATAGGGATCTGGCCATAGGGATCTGGTCATGGGGAGCTGGTCATAGGGATCTGGTCTTAGGGATCTGGTCATAGGGATCTGACGATAGGGATCTGGCCATAGGGATCTGGTCATAGGGATCTGGTCATAGGGATCTGGCTATAGGGATCTGGCCATAGGGATCTGGTCATAGGCATCTGGTCATAGGGATCTGACCATAGGGATCTGGTCATAGGGATCTGGTCATAGGGATCTGGCTATAGGGATCTGGTCATAGGGATCTGGCCATAGGGATCTGGCCATAGGGATCTGGTCATGGGGATCTGGTCATAGGGATCTGGTCATGGGGATCTGGCCATAGGGATCTGGTCGTAGGGATCTAGTCATAGGGATCTGACCATAGGGATCTGGCCATAGGGATCTGGCCATAGGGATCTGGTCATAGGGATCTGGTCATAGGGATCTGGTCATAGGGATCTGGTCATGGGGATCTGGCCATAGGGATCTGGTCATGGGGATCTGGTCATCTGGTCATGAGAATCTGATCATGGGGATCTGGCCATAGGGATCTGGTCATGGGGATCTGGTCATAGGGATCTGGTCATGGGGATCTGGCCATAGGGATCTGGTCATAGGGATCTGGCCATAGGGATCTGGCCATAGGGATCTGGTCATGGGGATCTGGTCATAGGGATCTGGTCATGGGGATCTGGCCATAGGGATCTGGTCATGGGGATCTGGTCATAGGGATCTGGTCATGAGGATCTGATCATGGGGATCTGCCCATAGGGATCTGGTCATGGGGATCTGGTCATGGGGATCTGGTCATAGGGATCTGGTCATGAGGATCTGGTCATAGGGATCTGATAATAGGGATCTGGTCATGGGGATCTGGCCATAGGGATCTGGCCATAGGGATCTGGTCATAGGGATCTGACCATAGGGATCTGGTCATAGGATCTGGCCATAGGGATCCGGTCATAGGATCTGGCCTTAGGGATCTGGTCATGGGGATCTGGTCATAGGGATCTGGCCATATGGATCTGGCCATAGGGATCTGGCCAGGGATCTGGACATTGGGATCTGGTCATAGGGATCTGACCATAGGGATCTGGTCATAGGGATCTGGTCATAGGGATCTGACCATAGGGATCTGGTCATAGGGATCTGGCCATAGGGATCTGGTCATAGGGATCTGACCATAGGGATCTGGTCATAGGGATCTGGTCATAGGGATCTGGCCATAGGGATCTGGTCATAGGGATCTGACCATAGGGATCTGGTCATAGGGATCTGGCTATAGGGATCTGGTCATAGGGATCTGGTCATAGGGATCTGGTCATAGGGATCTGGCCATAGGGATCTGGTCATGGGGATCTGGTCATAGGGATCTGGTCATAGGGATCTGGCTTTAGGGATCTGGTCATAGGGATCTGACCATAGGGATCTGGTCATAGGGATCTGGCCATAGGGATCTGGTCATGGGGAGCTGGTCATAGGGATCTGGTCATAGGGATCTGGCTATAGGGATCTGGCCATAGGGATCTGGTCATAGGCATCTGGTCATAGGGATCTGGCTATAGGGATCTGGTCATAGGGATCTGGCCATAGGGATCTGGCCATAGGATCAGGCCAGGGATCTGGCCATAGGGATCTGGTCATGGGGATCTGGCCATAGGGATCTGGTCATAGGATCTGGCCATAGGATATGGCCATAGGGATCTGGTCATGGGGATCTGGTCATAGGGATCTGGTCATGGGGATCTGGCCATAGGGATCTGGTCGTAGGGATCTAGTCATAGGGATCTGACCATAGGGATCTGGCCATAGGGATCTGGCCATAGGGATCTGGCCATAGGGATCTGGTCATGGGGATCTGGTCATAGGGATCTGGTCATAGGGATCTGGCCATAGGGATCTGGTCATGGGGATCTGGTCATAGGGATCTGGTCATGAGGATCTGATCATAGGGATCTGGCCATAGGGATCTGGTCATGGGGATCTGGTCATGGGGATCTGGCTTTAGGGATCTGGTCATAGGGATCTGACCATAGGATCTGACCATAGGGATCTGGTCATAGGATCTGACCATAGGGATCTGGTCATAGGGATCTGGCCATAGGGATCTGGTCATAGGGATCTGGCCATGGGGATCTGGTCATAGGAATCTGGTCATAGGGATCTGACCATAGGGATCTGGTCATAGGGATCTGGCTATAGGGATCTGGCCATAGGGATCTGGTCATAGGCATCTGGTCATAGGGATCTGACCATAGGGATCTGGTCATAGGGATCTGGCTATAGGGATCTGGTCATAGGGATCTGGTCATAGGGATCTGGCTATAGGGATCTGGTCATAGGGATCTGGCTATAGGGATCTTGTCATAGGGATTTGACCATAGGGATCTGGTCATAGGGATCTGGCTATAGGGATCTGGTCATAGGGATCTGGCCATAGGGATCTGGTCATGGGGATCTGATCATAGGGATCTGGTCATAGGGATATGGCTTTAGGATCTGGTCATAGGGATCTGACCATAGGGATCTGGTAATAGGGATCTGGCCATAGGGATCTGGTCATGGGGAGCTGGTCATAGGGATCTGGCCTTAGGGATCTGGTCATACGGATCTGATCATAGGGATCTGGCCATAGGGATCTGGCCATAGGGATCTGGTCATGGGGATCTGGTCATAGGGATCTGGTCATGAGGATCTGATCATGGGGATCTGGGCCATAGGGATCTGGTCATGGGGATCTGGTCATGGGGATCTGGTCATAGGGATCTGGTCATGAGGATCTGGTCATAGGGATCTGATAATAGGGATCTGGTCATGGGGATCTGGCCATAGGGATCTGGTCATAGGGATCTGGCCATAGGGATCTGGCCATAGGGATCTGGTCATAGGGATCTGGTCATGGGGATCTGGTCATGGGGATCTGGTCATGGGGATCTGGTCATAGGGATCTGGTCATGGGGATCTGGTCATAGGGATCTGGCTTTAGGGATCTGGTCATAGGGATCTGACCATAGGGATCTGACCATAGGGATCTGGTCATAGGGATCTGACCATAGGGATGTGGTCATAGGGATCTGGCCATAGGGATCTGGTCATAGGGATCTGGCCATGGGGATCTGGTCATAGGAATCTGGTCATAGGGATCTGACCATAGGGATCTGGTCATAGGGATCTGGCTATAGGGATCTGGCCATAGGGATCTGGTCATAGGCATCTGGTCATAGGGATCTGACCATAGGGATCTGGTCATAGGGATCTGGCTATAGGGATCTGGTCATAGGGATCTGGTCATAGGGATCTGGCTATAGGGATCTGGTCATAGGGATCTGGCTATAGGGATCTTGTCATAGGGATCTGACCATAGGGATCTGGTCATAGGGATCTGGTTATAGGGATCTGGTCATAGGGATCTGGCCATAGGGATCTGGTCATGGGGATCTGGTCATAGGGATCTGGTCATAGGGATCTGGCTTTAGGGATCTGGTCATAGGGATCTGACCATAGGGATCTGGTAATAGGGATCTGGCCATAGGGATCTGGTCATGGGGATCTGGTCATAGGGATCTGGCCATAGGGATCTGGTCATAGGGATCTGATCATAGGGATCTGGCCATAGGGATCTGGGCCATAGGGATCTGGTCATGGGGATCTGGTCATGGGGATCTGGTCATAGGGATCTGGTCATGAGGATCTGGTCGTAGGGATCTGATAATAGGGATCTGGTCATGGGGATCTGGCCATAGGGATCTGGCCATAGGGATCTGGTCATAGGGATCTGACCATAGGGATCTGGTCATAGGGATCTGGCCATAGGGATCCGGTCATAGGGATCTGGCCTTAGGGATCTGGTCATGGGATCTGGTCATAGGGATCTGGCCATATGGATCTGGCCATAGGGATCTGGCCATAGGGATCTGGACATTGGGATCTGGTCATAGGGATCTGACCATAGGGATCTGGTCATAGGGATCTGGTCATAGAGATCTGACCATAGGGATCTGGTCATAGGGATCTGGCTATAGGGATCTTGTCATAGGGATCTGACCATAGGGATCTGGTCATAGGGATCTGGTCATAGGGATCTGGCCATAGGGATCTGGTCATAGGGATCTGACCATAGGGATCTGGTCATAGGGATCTGGTCATAGGGATCTGGTCATAGGGATCTGGTCATAGGGATCTGGTCATAGGGATCTGGTCATAGGGATCTGACCATAGGGATCTGGTCATAGGGATCTCACCATAGGAATCTGGTCATAGGGATCTGGCCATAGGGATCTGACCATAGGGATCTGGTCATGGGGATCTGGTCATAGGGATCTGGTCATAGGGATCTGACCATAGGGATCTGACCATAGGGATCTGGTCATAGGGATCTGGCTATAGGGATCTGGTCATAGGGATTTGACCATAGGGATCTGGTCATAGGGATCTGGCTATAGGGATCTGGTCATAGGGATCTGGCCATAGGGATCTGGTCATGGGGATCTGGTCATAGGGATCTGGCCTTAGGGATCTGGTCATAGGGATCTGACCATAGGGATCTGACCATAGGGATCTGGCCATAGGGATATGGTCATCAGGATCTGGTCATAGGGATCTGGCTATAGGGATCTGGCCATAGGGATCTGGTCATATGGATCTGACCATAGGGATCTGGCCATAGGGATCTGGTCATAGGGATCTGGTCATAGGGATCTGACCATAGGGATCTGGTCATAGGGATCTGGTCATAGGATCTGACCATAGGGATCTGGTCATAGGGATCTGGCTATAGGGATCTGGTCATAGGGATCTGACCATAGGGATCTGGTCATAGGGATCTGGCCATAGGGATCTGGTCATGGGGAGCTGGTCATAGGGATCTGGCCTTAGGGATCTGGTCATAGGGATCTGATCATAGGGATCTGGTCATAGGGATCTGGTCATAGGGATCTGGTCATAGGGATCTGGCTATAGGGATCTGGCCATAGGGATCTGGTCATAGGCATCTGGTCATAGGGATCTGACCATAGGGATCTGGTCATAGGGATCTGGCCATAGGGATCTGGTCATAGGGATCTGGTCATAGGGATCTGGCTATAGGGATCTGGTCATAGGGATCTGGCTATAGGGATCTTGTCATAGGGATCTGACCATAGGGATCTGGTCATAGGGATCTGGCTATAGGGATCTGGTCATAGGGATCTGGCCATAGGGATCTGGTCATGGGGATCTGGTCATAGGGATCTGGTCATAGGGATCTGGCTTTAGGGATCTGGTCATAGGGATCTGACCATAGGGATCTGGTAATAGGGATCTGGCCATAGGGATCTGGTCATGGGGAGCTGGTCATAGGGATCTGGCCTTAGGGATCTGGTCATACGGATCTGATCATAGGGATCTGGCCATAGGGATCTGGTCATAGGGATCTGGTCATAGGGATCTGGCTATAGGGATCTGGCCATAGGGATCTGGTCATAGGCATCTGGTCATAGGATCTGACCATAGGGATCTGGTCATAGGGATCTGGTCATTGGGATCTGGCTATAGGGATCTGGTCATAGGGATCTGGCCATAGGGATCTGGCCATAGGGATCTGGTCATGGGGATCTGGTCATAGGGATCTGGTCATGGGGATCTGGCCGTAGGGATCTGGTCGTAGGGATCTAGTCATAGGGATCTGACCATAGGGATCTGGCCATAGGGATCTGGCCATAGGGATCTGGCCATAGGGATCTGGTCATGGGGATCTGGTCATAGGGATCTGGTCATGGGGATCTGGCCATAGGGATCTGGTCATGGGGATCTGGTCATAGGGATCTGGTCATGAGAATCTGATCATGGGGATCTGGCCATAGGGATCTGGTCATGGGGATCTGGTCATAGGGATCTGGTCATGGGGATCTGGCCATAGGGATCTGGTCATAGGGATCTGGCCATAGGGATCTGGCCATAGGGATCTGGTCATGGGGATCTGGTCATAGGGATCTGGTCATGGGGATCTGGCCATAGGGATCTGGTCATGGGGATCTGGTCATAGGGATCTGGTCATGAGGATCTGATCATGGGGATCTGGCCATAGGGATCTGGTCATGGGGATCTGGTCATGGGGATCTGGTCATAGGGATCTGGTCATGAGGATCTGGTCATAGGGATCTGATAATAGGGATCTGGTCATGGGGATCTGGCCATAGGGATCTGGCCATAGGGATCTGGTCATAGGGATCTGACCATAGGGATCTGGTCATAGGGATCTGGCCATAGGGATCCGGTCATAGGGATCTGGCCTTAGGGATCTGGTCATGGGGATCTGGTCATAGGGATCTGGACATTGGGATCTGGTCATAGGATCTGACCATAGGGATCTGGTCATAGGGATCTGGTCATAGGGATCTGGTCATAGGGATCTGGCCTTAGGGATCTGGTCATAGGGATCTGACCATAGGATCTGACCATAGGGATCTGGCCATAGGGATCTGGTCATGGGGATCTGGTCATGGGGATCTGACCATAGGGATCTGACCATAGGGATCTGGTCATAGGATCTGACCATAGGATCTGGTCATAGGGATCTGGCCATAGGGATCTGGTCATAGGGATCTGGCCATGGGGATCTGGTCATAGGGATCTGGTCATAGGGATCTGACCATAGGGATCTGGTCATAGGGATCTGGCTATAGGGATCTGGTCATAGGGATCTGACCATAGGATCTGGTCATAGGGATCTGGCCATAGGGATCTGGTCATGGGGAGCTGGTCATAGGGATCTGGCCTTTAGGGATCTGGTCATAGGGATCTGATCATAGGATCTGGTCATAGGGATCTGGTCATAGGGATCTGGTCATAGGGATCTGGCTATAGGGATCTGGCCATAGGGATCTGGTCATAGGCATCTGGTCATAGGGATCTGACCATAGGGATCTGGTCATAGGGATCTGGCCATAGGGATCTGGTCATAGGGATCTGGTCATAGGGATCTGGCTATAGGGATCTGGTCATAGGGATCTGGCCATAGGGATCTGGTCATAGGGATCTGGTCATAGGGATCTGGCTATAGGGATCTGGCCATAGGGATCTGGTCATAGGGATCTGGTCATAGGGATCTGGCCATAGGGATCTGGCCATAGGGATCTGGTCAAGAGGAATAATTCTACTAATTCAATTTACATGACCCTCCTAGAGATGTCCACCTGTTGCTTTCACGTTTCTGCTCTCCATAACACACACGGAGGGATATTATTATCCCCTAGTCTCCGGTGGAAGAGGACATTGATGAATCCACACTAAATAGTATACCTCTGTGAGGGTCTCTCTCCTTATTCAACTGTCTCTGTCCCTAACCCTTAATGAATCCACACTAAATAGTATACCTCTGAGAGGGTCTCTCTCCTTTTTCAACTGTCTCTGTCCCTAACCCTTAATGAATCCACACTAAATAGTATACCTCTGAGAGGGTCTCTCTCCTTATTCAACTGTCTCTGTCCCTAACCCTTAATGAATCCACACTAAATAGTATACCTCTGAGAGGGTCTCTCTCCTTATTCAACTGTCTCTGTCCCTAACCCTTAATGAATCCACACTAAATAGTATACCTCTGAGAGGGTCTCTCTCCTTATTCAACTGTCTCTGTCCCTAACCCTTAATGAATCCACACTAAATAGTAAACCTCTCTGAGGGTCTCTCTCCTTATTCAACTGTCTCTGTCATTAGATTCAGGAGACAAATGAATTAATCCAGAAGGAATGAATTGAATTTAGGAGGCAGAAGGCACAATCCACTAGAATAGACAGAACACACACACCCAATTACAGACAGACAGACAGACAGACAGACAGACAGACAGACAGACAGACAGACAGACAGGCAGGCAGGCAGACAGACAGACAGACAGACGTACAGACAGACAGACAGACAGGCAGGCAGGCAGGCAGGCAGGCAGGCACAGAACCTCCGCCATCCCCTCCCCCCAATCAAGTCATGCCTAGAGGAAAGTCTGGCACCCCTCCCCCATCCCAAAGAGCTGTCTGTGCCCATCACACACACACACACGCACACACACACACACAGACAGAGAAATGGGGTCCCCAGTGAATTGTGTGTGGCCTCCTTGGTCTTGGATACAGTGTTGCCATGGTAGCCACGTTTTCTCCACATGGAAAATCAGAGAGGAGAGAGAGGATCCACTCCTATTGATGTAGGGTTAGGGAATCAGAGAGGATCCACTCCTATTGATGAAGTGTTAGGGAATCAGAGAGGGGAGAGAGGATCCACTCCAAGTGATGTAGGGTTAGGGAATCAGAGAGGATCCACTCCTATTGATGAAGTGTTAGGGAATCAGAGAGGGGAGAGAGGATCCACTCCTATTGATGTAGGGTTAGGGAATCAGAGAGGGGAGAGAGAGGATCCACTCCTATTGATGTAGGGTTAGGGAACCAGAGAGGGGAGAGAGAATCCACTCCTATTGATGTAGGGTTAGGGAATCAGAGACGGGAGAGAGGATCCACTCCTATTGATGTAGGGTTAGGGAATCAGAGAGGGGAGAGAGAATCCACTCCTATTGATGTAGGGTTAGGGAATCAGAGAGGGGAGAGAGAATCCACTCCTATTGATGTAGGGTTAGGGAATCAGAGAGGGGAGAGAGAATCCACTCCTATTGATGTAGGGTTAGGGAATCAGAGAGGGGAGAGAGAATCCACTCCTATTGATGTAGGGTTAGGGAATCAGAGAGGGGAGAGAGAATCCACTCCTATTGATGTAGGGTTAGGGAATCAGAGACGGGAGAGAGGATCCACTCCTATTGATGTAGGGTTAGGGAATCAGAGAGGGGAGAGAGAATCCACTCCTATTGATGTAGGGTTAGGGAATCAGAGATGGGAGAGAGGATCCACTCCTATTGATGTAGGGTTAGGGAATCAGAGAGGGGAGAGAGGATCCACTCCTATTGATGTAGGGTTAGGGAATCAGAGAGGGGAGAGAGAATCCACTCCTATTGATGTAGGGTTAGGGAATCAGAGAGGGGAGAGAGGATCCACTCCTATTGATGTAGGGTTAGGGAATCAGAGAGGGGAGAGAGAATCCACTCCTATTGATGTAGGGTTAGGGAATCAGAGACGGGAGAGAGGATCCACTCCTATTAATTTAAGGCGTAATACTGGATTCAGCTTAACACAGACATGTACTGGCACACAGACAAACCTCCTGTTCTCCTCTAAGAGTAGGAAATCATTTGTGTATCCAGTTGTTCTCCATTGATTAGTTCTCGTTTGGACTGTGATGATGTCATGGTTCCAGAGCTCAGTCGTGAATGGTTCTGGAACACCAACGAAAAAGTGTCAAAGGAAGGAAGTTTGGATGTGGCTTCAAACCCAATCACCCCAATCTAAATTTCATTGACAGAACAAACAAACAAAAAATGTTTGTGGTTCTAAATAAATAGTTTAGAAGGTCAAAAAAAAAGGTCAAACATCCATTTTGCTTGACCATGCTGAAGGTCATGTAACTTTTTTTACATGTAATATATTTTGTAGACTTCACAGGACAAATGTTGCTCTACGGTGTTGTAACGAAACAAAGGTGTGGTTGAATTTATTCTGCCACGGTGTCTCCTTATTGTCTCGTCCTTTAGTCCCTATATATCAGTGTCTTCTTATTGTCTCGTCCTTTAGTCCCTATATATCACAGTGTCTTCTTATTGTCTCGTCCTTTAGTCCCTATATATCACAGTGTCTTCTTATTGTCTCATCCTTTAGTCCCTATCCCTATATCACAGTGTCTTCTTATTGTCTCGTCCTTTAGTCCCTATATATCACAGTGTCTTCTTATTGTCTCGTCCTTTAGTCCCTATATATCACAGTGTCTTCTTATTGTCTCGTCCTTTAGTCCCTATATATCACAGTGTCTTCTTATTGTCTCGTCCTTTAGTCCCTATATATCACAGTGTCTCCTTATTGTCTCGTCCTTTAGTCCCTATATATCACAGTGTCTTCTTATTGTCTCGTCCTTTAGTCCCTATATATCACAGTGTCTTCTTATTGTCTCGTCCTTTAGTCCCTATATATCACAGTGTCTTCTTATTGTCTCGTCCTTTAGTCCCTATATATCACAGTGTCTTCTTATTGTCTCGTCCTTTAGTCCTATATATCACAGTGTCTTCTTATTGTCTCGTCCTTTAGGCCTCTATATATCACAGTGTTGTATTGTCTCGTCCTTTAGGCCTCTATATCACAGTGTCTTCTTATTGTCTGTCTTTTAGTCCTATATATCACAGTGTCTTCTTATTGTCTCTCTTTTAGTCCTATATATCACAGTGTCTTCTTATTGTCTCTATTTAGTCCCTATATATCACAGTGTCTTCTCATTGTCTCGTCCTTTCCCTATATCACAGTGTCCCTAGGCCCCTATATATCACAGTGTCTTCTCATTGTCTCAGCCTTTTAGTCCTATATATCACAGTGTCTTCTTATTGTCTCGTCCTTTAGTCCCTATATATCACAGTGTCTTCTTATTGTCTCGTCCTTTAGGCCTATATATCAGTGTCTTCTTATTGTCTCGTCCTTTAGTCCCTATATATCACAGTGTCTTCTTATTGTCTCAGCCTTTAGGCCTATATATCAGTGTTGTCTTATTGTCTCGTCCTTTAGTCCCTATATATCATAGTGTCTTCTTATTGTCTCAGCCTTTAGGCCTATGTATCAGTGTCTTCTTATTGTCTCGTCCTTTAGTCCCTATATATCACAGTGTCTTCTTATTGTCTCAGCCTTTAGGCCTCTATATATCAGTGTCTTCTTATTGTCTCAGCCTTTAGTCCTATATATCACAGTGTCTTCTTAATTTCTCAGCCTTTAGGCCTATATATAACAGTGTCTTCTTATTGTCTCGTCCTATATATCACAGTGTCTTCTTAATTTCTCAGCCTTTAGGCCTCTATATATCAGTGTCTTCTTATTGTCTCGTCCTATATATCACAGTGTCTTCTTAATTTCTCAGCCTTTAGGCCTCTATATATCAGTGTCTTCTTATTGTCTCGTCCTATATATCACAGTGTCTTCTTAATTTCTCAGCCTTTAGGCCTCTATATATCAGTGTCTTCTTATTGTCTCGTCCTATATATCACAGTGTCTTCTTAATTTCTCAGCCTTTAGGCCTCTATATATCAGTGTCTTCTTATTGTCTCGTCCTATATATCACAGTGTCTTCTTAATTTCTCAGCCTTTAGGCCTCTATATCACGTGTGTCTATATATCACAGTGTCTTCTTATTGTCTCAGCCTTTAGTCCCTATATATCACAGTGTCTTCTTATTGTCTCAGCCTTTAGGCCTATATATCACAGTGTCTTATTGTCTCGTCCTTTAGGCCTATATATCACAGTGTCTTCTTATTGTCTCGTCCTATATATCACAGTGTCTTCTTATTGTCTCAGCATTTAGGCCTCTATATATCAGTGTCTTCTTATTGTCTTGTCCTATATATCACAGTGTCTTCTTAATTTCTCAGCCTTTAGGCCTCTATATATCACAGTGTCTTATTGTCTCGTCCTTTAGGTCTCTATATCACGGTGTCTATATATCACAGTGTCTTCTTATTGTCTCAGCCTTTAGTCCCTATATATCACAGTGTCTTCTTATTGTCTCAGCCTTTAGTCCTATATATCACAGTGTCTTCTTATTGTCTCTGCCTTTAGGCCTATATATCAGTGTCTTCTTATTGTCTCAGCCTTTAGGCCTCTATATATCACAGTGTCTTATTGTCTCGTCCTTTAGGCCTCTATATCACAGTGTCTATATATCACAGTGTCTTCTTATTGTCTCAGCCTTTTAGTCCCTATATATCACAGTGTCTTCTTATTGTCTCGTCCTTTAGTCCCTATATATCACAGTGTCTTCTTATTGTCTCAGCCTTTTAGTCCCTATATATCACAGTGTCTTCTTATTGTCTCGTCCTTTAGTCCCTATATATCACAGTGTCTTCTTATTGTCTCAGCCTTTAGTCCCTATATATCACAGTGTCTTCTTATTGTCTCGTCCTTTAGTCCCTATATATCACAGTGTCTTCTTATTGTCTCAGCCTTTTAGTCCCTATATATCACAGTGTCTTCTTATTGTCTCGTCCTTTAGTCCTATATATCACAGTGTCTTCTTATTGTCTCAGCCTTTAGTCCCTATATATCACAGTGTCTTCTTATTGTCTCAGCCTTTAGTCCCTATATATCACAGTGTCTTCTTATTGTCTCAGCCTTTAGGCCTATATATCAGTGTCTTCTTATTGTCTCATCCTTTAGGCCTCTATATATCACAGTGTCTTCTTATTGTCTCGTCCTTTAGGCCTCTATATATCACAGTGTCGCATTGTCTCGTCCTTTAGGCCTCTATATCACAGTGTCTTCTTATTGTCTCGTCCTTTAGTCCCTATATATCACAGTGTCTTCTTATTGTCTCATCCTTTAGGCCTCTATATATCACAGTGTCTTCTTATTGTCTCATCCTTTAGGCCTCTATACATCACAGTGTCTTCTTATTGTCTCATCCTTTAGGCCTCTATATATCAGTGTCTTCTTATTGTCTCGTCCTTTAGTCCCTATATATCACAGTGTCTTCTTATTGTCTCAGCCTTTAGGCCCTATATATCAGTGTCTTCTTATTGTCTCATCCTTTAGGCCTCTATATATCACAGTGTCTTCTTATTGTCTCGTCCTTTAGGCCTCTATATATCACAGTGTCGCATTGTCTCGTCCTTTAGGCCTCTATATCACAGTGTCTATATATCACAGTGTCTTCTTATTGTCTCGTCCTTTAGTCCCTATATATCACAGTGTCTTCTTATTGTCTCGTCCTTTAGTCCCTATATATCAGTGTCTATATATCACGGTGTCTCTATATCACAGTGTCTCTATATCACAGTGACTCTATATCACAGTGTCTCTATATCACAGTGTCTATATATCACAGTGTCTCTATATCACAGTGTCTCTATATTACAGTGTCTCTATATCACAGTGACTCTATATCACAGTGTCTCTATATCACAGTGTCTATATATCACAGTGTCTCTATATCACAGTGTCTCTATATTAGTGTCTCTATATTACAGTGTCTCTATATCCCAGTGATATCACAGTGTCTCTATATCACAGTGTCTCTATATCACAGTGTCTCTATATCACAGTGTCTCTATATTAGTGTCTCTATATTACAGTGTCTCTATATCACAGTGTCTCTATATCAGTGTCTCTATATCACAGTGTCTCTATATCACAGTGTCTCTATATCACAGTGTCTCTATATTAGTGTCTCTATATTAGTGTCTCTATATTACAGTGTCTCTATATCACAGTGTCTCTATATCACAGTGTCTCTATATCACAGTGTCTCTATATTACAGTGTCTCTATATCACAGTGTCTCTATATCACAGTGTCTCTATATCACAGTGTCTCTATATTAGTGTCTCTATATTAGTGTCTCTATATTAGTGTCTCTATATTACAGTGTCTCTATATCACAGTGTCTCTATATCACAGTGTCTCTATATCACAGTGTCTCTATATTACAGTGTCTCTATATCACAGTGTCTCTATATCACAGTGTCTCTATATCACAGTGTCTATATATCACAGTGTCTCTATATCACAGTGTCTCTATATTAGTGTCTCTATATTACAGTGTCTCTATATCACAGTGTCTCTATATTAGTGTCTCTATATTAGTGTCTCTATATTACAGTGTCTCTATATTACAGTGTCTCTATATTACAGTGTCTCTATATTACAGTGTCTCTATATCACAGTGTCTATATATCACAGTGTCTCTATATTACAGTGTCTCTATATCACAGTGTCTCTATATCACAGTGTCTCTATATCACAGTGTCTCTATATCACAGTGTCTATATATCACAGTGTCTCTATATCACAGTGTCTCTATATCACAGTGTCTATATATCACAGTGTCTCTATATCACAGTGTCTCTATATCACAGTGTCAGGGCAGATGAATTGACAGGTTACAGAGCAAACAACACAATTATCACAACACACCGGTTGAACTAAGGTGTTTCCCCCCTGGCTTGGCTTCCCCTGTGATTGGAACCCGAACACTGTACTGCCATCAAATCAACACAAAGAGATTCAGTTCCAGCTGATTTTATTTCCTTCTTGAAAAAAAAACAAAAAACAAAACGAACAAACAAATAAACATTTTCTGTACAGAGGTCTGAGGCAGTCGTTGACCCGATTGGCTGGCGTTGAGTTCTATATTCAAATGAGTTATGGTATGATTGGAGGAAACATGATCATACACACAGCATATTGCACAAATGAAGAAAGAAAAAGAAAGAAAAAGGTATAAAGATAGACATTCCTGGACCAATCATCTTTAACATCAGAATGTCGAAAGATGGCAATTTTAGTGCCTGTCGTTGACCGTTATTCAAAAAATCATAAACACAATCTTATCTGCCGTATAATACAGTCAATAAACATAAATATCTTCAATTGATATTATTATTACTTTTTTTTATCTTAAAACACAACAGCTATACATATACCTGAATCTGAAATACGAATGCTAATTTGCCATGCCATAATATAGGAAAACAATTTGCTAGTAAGTAAGCCAACAGGTAGAAAAAAACCTTACTAAATATTCTTATTATGCAATTGCACAATGATAGACAATCAAAGCACTCCCTCCATCTCCCCCACCTCCCTCCATCTCCCCCACCTCCCTCCACCTCCCCCACCTCCCTCCATCTCCCCCACCTCCCTCCATCTCCGCCCACCTCCCTCCATCCCCCCACCTCCCTCCATCCATCTCCCCCACCTCCCTTGCTCCATCTCCCTCCATCTCCCTCCACCTCCCTCCATCTCCCTCCATCTCCATCTCCCTCCATCTCCCTCCACCTCCCTCTGACTCAAATAGGCATTTAGGAGTGAGTGTTACATTCCATCCAGTGGTTTCAAATCAAACGCATCACCATAAAAGCATACAGATGTTCTCTCAATCCAACAGCATCTCTATCTCTCTCTTTAACAGTTGTGATATAGCCTGGGTACCAGTCTGTTTGTGCCATCATGCCACTCCTTTTTGCAAGGTCTTTATTAACATGACAGAGCAAACAGATTGGGTCCAGGATATCCAAACCCACTGTAGAAACGCAGTCACTGGGTGGAGATGGTGCTCCAGTAGTGTGAGAGTTTGTTTACTCGGCTGGTGAAATATAGACACTGTGCCTTTAAGAAGTGTGGCGTGATACTATCAAGCGTAAACATAGAAAAGGGAGCATATTGTGTGACAACGGACCCTCTGGCTTCGAAGATAAGGAAGAAGATCCAAAACAAACTCCACCGGCATCCCACTCTTTAGATCTTCTACAAAAATACACGTATAGAAAATGACACACTGAGTTCTCCTTTAAAAAGTGAGAGATATTAACATTCAAATAAGATACACGTCTAGTCCTCCCCGCGGAGGGATACAGACAGGTGCATGGCTTACACATAAACGAGACCTATTATACGATAACAATACTTCAAAGTATAAAACAACAAAGGCTGGTATAAATACATCGATATAAAAAACGTCATCTGATATAGAATAACTACAAAGTCAAGAAGCACTAGGAGTTGCGCAGGAAGGGAAAATGGTCCTGAAATGTGCATTGAGAGCGTAAAAGTTTTCAGACAAAAGATTCTGAGTAAGTTGTTAATTAAAAGTCCTGCCGTTCAGAGGAAAGCTGGTGATTGTGAACTGTGTTCCGTGGTTACACACACACACACGCGCGTGCGCGCACACACACACACACACACACACACACACACACACACACACACTCAGCGCTGTAATCACATTGCGATAAACATTATTATTTCAGGTTCATCACTAAAATTGAACAATACTCCACAAGGAGCGCGTGCTTTGCTGGCATCATTATTATTCTAAGTTTTAGAAAGAAAAACAAACCTGAATATCAACTCCATAAACACCATCAACACAGGCCGGTAAAATAACCAGACTGGGTCACTTATAAAACCGTCAACCCCCTTGCAACATCAAAAATGTCATCACCATCAGCCAGAAAAAAACCGTCCTTCCTTGCCCGGTTGAATGCTTCCGTTCAGTAAGTCTGTGTGTCTGTCACTCCTAAACAGAGGCGGGATCAAAGGGAGGAAGAAAGTATTTCTCCCGTCTCCAAATGCAAGCGAAGCACTTTATTTCCGTCTGGTCTGCGCACGAGGCAGCAATGCGCCCATGCCTGTCCCAATCCGTATCTATGATCCCTGTCAATACGCACAAAATGAAAAATATGATGTTCTTTTAAGCACACACCATGCTTGAATAACCTAAAACACATGTCCTTCAAATTAGGCTATTCTTTTGCGAAACCGCAGGGGAATTATTTTGTGCACGTTTCACTCCCCATTAATCTGAAAGAATGTCTGAAGATTCTCACTCACGGGGTTTTAGTTTTGCGCGAGGCAGGGGTTCTCTTTCCCTTATTTTCTCTGTGCATTTTATTTTCTCTCCTCCTCTCAGCTGCTCAGTAGGTGAAGACCAGGTTGGAGATGGTGGACTCCAGCCAGTCTCCCGAGATCATCTCGCTGACCTCTGGGGTGCAGTAGTCGGGGAAGTCAAAGTGAGATCCCGCCCCGCACTCCCCGAAGCTCCAGTCCAGATCCCTGTCCAGCTCCGACACACATGGGCCCATGCTGCCCAGAGACATGCTCTTAAACCCAGGGCTCGGCTGTAGCTCGAACCGCTCATCCTCCTGCTCTTCATCCGAGGAAGAAGAGAGGGAGGAGGCAGAGGAGTGAGAGGTGGACGGGGTTGGAGAGGACGCACGTGTATACCTGAGGCGGGCCTTTGAAGATGAGGATGATGAAGCGTTAGTCGCTTTGCTAGTCCCCGTCACCTGGTCATCGTACAGGCTCATCGGGTCACTGGACTCAGCCGAGCTGCTCAGGGCAGGACTGCCCGGGACTCCCACAGAGGGTGGTCCGCTGTCCAAGCTCCCTCCTCCGCCAAACACGTGGTCGCGCCTCGTTTGCTTGTCTGGTATCTGTCGGGCGCTAGTCACTGACCTGGATTTGTAGAGTGTGTGGTGATCCGCGGAAGACGCACACTCCGGACCCTGGGTAGCCAGCTT
Organism: Oncorhynchus keta; assembly: GCF_023373465.1. Lineage (NCBI taxonomy): Eukaryota > Metazoa > Chordata > Actinopteri > Salmoniformes > Salmonidae > Oncorhynchus > Oncorhynchus keta. The sequence goes on along the minus strand of NC_068439.1, from coordinate 9,385,089 downwards.
GGCGCTCCCCTGTCCCTGCTTGTGCGCTCTGCTGGCCCCCATAGATCCAGAGCTTTTTTTCAAGGGGGATTTTGAGCCCCCGCTCCTATCCGCTCCTTTCTCCCCTCTCTCTCCCCGCTCTGTCTTGGTACTGGGTGTCTTAACCTTCTTCCTCGGCCGGTACTTGTAGTCAGGGTAGTCGGCCATGTGCTTGAGCCTCAGCCGCTCTGCTTCCCGGATGAAGGGGATCTTGTCCATGTCTTTGAGCAGTTTCCAGCGCTTGCCCAGCCGCTTGGAGATCTCTGCGTTGTGCATGTCCGGACTCTGCTCCATGATCTTTCTCCTCTCGATCTGAGACCACACCATAAACGCGTTCATCGGTCTCTTGATGTGTCCTGTGGGGGTTTTACACCAGGCGACGTTGCCTCGCTCCCTTCCGTTGGATGAGAGCGGAGACCCGGGAGTCGGGGACGGGTCCATGTCCAAGTCCATTTCCCCGGTATCGGTGGAGTCGCCGCCGGGAGAGAAGGGATCCGTGCTCTCTGCGTGGCTGATGTGCTGTACCATCCTTTCCTTCTCTGTCTCTCGGTTAGACAGGAAACAAAATAAAAAAATTAAAAAGTGCTATTCAGAATGATGTCGTTATGGTGTGAAGTGCGTAAAAGTTGCCCAATGTTCGTTCTGTCACCAGAGTTTTGTTTCAGTCACTGTTTATGTATGTTTCTGTAACCACACAGACCGAATGTGGAAAAGTTTTTGCAGGTCTCCTTTCTCTTTCTTCGCAGTACTCTGTCTGATCAGTCCGTTTTGGAGACACTGTGTACTTAGTCTCCGGTGTGCGGATATTTTCCAAAAAACGCACGAAATAACGAGTTCAAACGTCAACGTTCTGCACTCAAACGTTCAACTTCCAGTGCGACTGAAAACTCGCCCTGTGATACCAAGAACACTTCGCTGCTGAAAACAACTCCGTAACGTTCCTATGAGATGTTTAATATCGCTGTCTGCACAGCTCGCCTGAGCAGTAAGAGAACCATGTGGAAGAATGGAATCGTCGCACTTTTTCATAGTCCCCTTTTTCCTTATCGTTCTGCCAGTATACTGTAAACATACCGTTCAACGCCACACTTTTATATCCCCTCCCGAGAAATAAAAGCCATTCTAAACAGCCAATCACGCGCTGTCTCTATCCTGTTTTTGGCCAAAACCACTCCCCGCCGGCGTCCATTGGCTGAATAAACCGTGAAATAATAATCGGAGTGAGCAATGAGCGTTGGTGTATCTGACCTCATTTCTGTCTGACTGTCTGAACCGCTGGTCTGAAGCGAACTGAGAGGCAGTTATTTGCAATCGTTTCTCTGCCGCCTTTCTCAATAATAAGACCCATGCTTTACACATACACACGCATTAGTTCAATGTAATGCGGATTCTGGATTTAGGTCGTGTAATATGAATTACATAAACAAGAAACGAAAGTAAACAATGTCAGTCAATATAATTAAATTAATTACTATTAAACCGAAGCCAGTCTTAACAGTGATGGAACATTATTAGATAATAGACATTTTAAAAAAATTAACAGATATTTGTTTAAGGAACATATTACTAAATAAATCCCATAAAAGTACCAATTAGATAAATCACAAGAGAAATATCCATATTGATTGTTGATCTAACAGCTTGGTTATTGTTTGTGAGCACATGGTCCCTATCGCATGCAATACCATCCGTGCAATAGGCGCAGTTGTTATTGCCTTTCTCATCACTGCGTTCTTGCTGGTTCGGCGGCAGACAGACAGCGGATTCTGCCCACGGGTATAGCCCCCCAGAGTGTCTCTGTCCTGCGCAACGGAGGCCCTGACACCCCGGCGAGGCAACAGTCAGCCCTTGTTTTTACATCGGTCGTGCGTTCCACAGAGTGATGCAGCATCGCTAGATGTCAGCGTAGAGCCAGAGAGAAAAATGATTCATGTTTTCGTCATAAGTGTGATACATTTGTGTGTGTTTTGTATTGTGTGTGTGTGTGCGCGCGCGGCAAGCTCATACATAAATCACACATCTTAATATGAGTTCCTTGTCACCCTGTCATCATCGCGATGCGTTAACTAGTTTGTTTTTCTCTCATCAAGGATATTTTACATCCATCTTATTCTTCTATTTTTTTTTGTTGACAGTTTAAGGTCATGCCGATTTTATTTAGATATTATATTTATTTAAAATATACAATCCTAGTGTGTGAGAATTGAATCCGATTCCTTATGTGGTTACTCAGCGAGATACCTGCGCGTTGTGTCATCATTCATTGTCTTGTTTACTCCAAAACTGCTCTGACAGTTCTGGCACACGCCTCTCCAGATACACGAACTGGAATGGCTGAGATATACCTGTATGTTTGAGCGGGCTTCTTCTACTCTGATATCGTTGCTGTATTGATTCGTTGATCACGTAGTGATTGTACGCGCATATAACCCACCATTCCCAGCAATAAGACAATATTAATACACGAGTCTTATCAAACAGAGGACCCTCTATCTCAACGCGTTTTCTGGAAACAGCAATGACACAGAGATATATTTTCACTTCCTGCTTATAAGAACACAAACATATTGCGCACCTGTTGCCAGTTTAAGGGTAACTGATGGGTGTTTACCGAACAGTCAAACACACCCTATTCTAACGAAGTGGTTAACACACCTGCGCGCGCGCACACACACGATATACCAGCCGAGCAATTTAACTACGACAGTCACACCAGGACCTGCCAGGTTATTCATCAAGCTTGTACAGCACCTGGTGAAATGAACAGCTGGCTTTTGAAACCTGTTTGAAAAATAATATTGTCTAATTTCCAAATAGCATCCTATTCTCTACATGGTAAGTCATAATATAGTAGAGACAGTAGATCTCGCTGGTCTGTCATAATTTAAATGAGTCAATCTAGCAGGTTTGTCATAATAAAATAGAGACATTAGATCTAGCTGGTCTGTTGTAATATAATAGAGACATTGAGACAGTAGATCTAGCTGGTCTGTTGTAATATAATAGAGACATTAGATCTAGCTGGTCTGTTGTAATATAATAGAGACATAGAGACAGTAGATCTTGCTGGTTTGTCATAATAAAATAGAGACAGTAGATCTAGCTGGTCTGTCATATTAAAATAGACATTAGATCTAGCTGGTCTGTTGTAATAAAATAGAGACATAGAGACAGTAGATCTAGCTGGTCTGTCATAATACAATAGGGACAGTAGATCTAGCTGGTCTGTCATATTATAATAGAGACAGTAGATCTAGCTGGTTTGTTGTAATATAATAGAGACAGTAGATCTAGCTGGTTTGTTGTAATATAATAGAGACAGTAGATCGAGCTGGTCTGTTGTAATATAATAGAGACAGTAGATCTAGCTGGTCTGTCATAATATAATAGAGACAGTAGATCTAGCTGGTCTGTCATAATATAATATAGACAGTAGATCTAGCTGGTCTGTTGTAATATAATAGAGACATTAGATCTAGCTGGTCTGTCATAATATAATATAGACAGTAGATCTAGCTGGTCTGTCATAATATAATATAGACAGTAGGTATAGCTGGTCTGTCATCATAAAATTGAGACAGTAGATCTAGCTGGTCTGTCATCATAAAATAGAGACATTAGATCTAGCTGGTCTGTTGTAATATAATAGAGACATAGAGACAGTAGATCTTGCTGGTTTGTCATAATATAATAGAGACAGTAGATCTAGCTGGTCTGTCATAATAAAAGAGACATTAGATCTAGCTGGTCTGTTGTAATATAATAGAGACATAGAGACAGTAGATCTAGCTGGTCTG
>NC_068439.1:9363774-9376274 GCF_023373465.1 Oncorhynchus keta | reverse complement strand
GGGGAGGTAGAGAGAGAGGAGAGAGAGAGAGAGCGAGAGAGAGAGTGAGAGAGAGAGTGAGAGAGAGAGAGGGGGGGTAGAGAGAGAGTGAGAGAGAGAGGGGGAGGTAGAGAGAGAGAGAGAGAGGGGAGAGAGAGCGAGAGAGAGAGAGAGAGAGTGAGAGAGAGATAGTGCACTCTACATCTGACGAAGACCTCCAAAACGTCTCTCTGCTTCAGCTTCTGGGTTGTCTGTAAAACTGCATCTTTTTTTCTCTTCTTCAATCAAATTCTCACACTCTCTTTGGCTCCACTCAGATACACTCAGAAATACATCTGGTATTTAGGGCGTCTGGTAATCACTCCACCGCTCCCTCCAGGCTTTTTGAGAACACTGTATGTAGCCATAATATAACATTTATTCTTTTGTTTACTGTTCATTTTTTGTTTATTGTCTATTTCAGTTGTTTTGACAATGTAAACTTATGTTTCCCATGTCAATACAGCCCTGAATGGAATTGAATTGAGAGAGAGACAGAGAGAGAGAGATCTACAGACCTTACTAACACATATGGCGTCACACTCTAACAAGTTAGACAAACTGTCTGCAGACTACGAACACATTAACCTCACTTCTCTACCTGTAGTCCCCTCTTCCCTAACTCTCTCTCTCTCTCTCTCTCTCTCTCTCTCTCTCTCTCTCTCTCTCTCTCTCTCTCTCTCTCTCTCTCTCTCCATGCGTAGCTAGCTGGTTATTATCTTGTTATCATGGTCTGTTTCTCCCAGTGTATTAGCCAGTCTATGGCTGGCTGCTCATCTGTCTGTACTGGCTATGGAGAGAGGCATGACAGGAGGGGTGGAGAAAAGGGGAGGAGAGAAGGAGAAGATGAGGAGAGGATGAGTATGGGAGAAGAAGAGGGGGAGGAGAAGAGGAGGATGAGGAGAGGAGTAAGGGAGGAGGAGAGGAGAATGGTAGGAGAGAGGGGGATAGGAGAAGAGGAGGGAGAGGAGGAGGTGCAGAATAGGTGGGGAAGAGGGGAGGAGGAGAGGAGGACGGAAGGAGAGGAGGATGGGAGGAGAGGAGGATGGGAGGAGAGGTGAAGGGTGAGGAGAGGAGGAGGGGAGGAGGAGAGGAGGACAGAAGCAGAAAGAGGATGGGAGGAGAGGAGGATGGTGAGGAGTGGAGGAGGAGAGGAGAAGAGAGAAAAAGAGAGGCTAGCTGGTGCAGCTGCATATGAATTAGCTGGGCTTATTCCATGTGACTTATTCCATGTGACTTATTCCATGTGACTTATTCCATGTGACTTATTCCATGTGTCTTTGCACATATAACGGGCATCACAATGCTTGCTTAGCGAGTGCCGCCTCCACCTGATTGGGCTCTCACAGGACCTCTGCCTTGTGACCACCCTCATAAAGTGTCTTTACAAGTCAGCGTCAGCGCTAAAAAGCTAGCTATTCACTAACATAACTGGGGACACTTCAGACCGAGTTACACACAACCCCATGTACTACACACATATCAAGGTGTGTGTGTTTGCATGTGTCTTTTTGCTCGTATCATCCAGTGAGAGGGATGAATATAGAGATAGGGTGATAGGACATAGAGATAGGGTGATAGAACATAGAGATAGGGTGATAGGACATAGAGATAGGGCGATAGGACATAGAGATAGGGTGATAGGACATAGAGATAGGGTAATAGGGCATAGAGATAGGGTGATAGGACATAGAGATAGGGTAATAGGGCATAGAGATAGGGTGATAGGGCATAGAGATAGGGTGATAGGACATAGAGATAGGGTGATAGAACATAGAGATAGGGTGATAGGACATAGAGATAGGGTGATAGAACATAGAGATAGGGTGATAGAACATAGAGATAGGGCGATAGAACATAGAGATAGGGCGATAGGACATAGAGATAGGGCGATAGAACATAGAGATAGGGTGATAGGACATAGAGATAGGGTGATAGAACATAGAGATAGGGCGATAGAACATAGAGATAGGGCGATAGAACATAGAGATAGGGCGATAGGACATAGAGATAGGGCGATAGGACATAGAGATAGGGCGATAGAACATAGAGATAGGGTGATAGGACATAGAGATAGGGTGATAGGACATAGAGATAGGGTGATAGAACATAGAGATAGGGCGATAGAACATAGAGATAGGGCGATAGAACATAGAGATAGGGTGATAGAACATAGAGATAGGGTGATAGAACATAGAGATAGGGCGATAGAACATAGAGATAGGGCGATAGAACATAGAGATAGGGCGATAGAGCATAGAGATAGGGTGATAGAACATAGAGATAGGGCGATAGGACATAGAGATAGGGTGATAGGACATAGAGATAGGGTGATAGGACATAGAGATAGGGTGGTAGAATATTAATGTGAACTAAGAGAATCACTCTCCTCTCCCCTGGGATCAATTCTATTTCAATTCCAGTCAACTCTGAGAATGAACCAAATTCCATTTCCAAGTGTTCCTTATTGAAAAACCTTGGTGAGAATTGTAATTGGAGTTTAACTTCCTAAATTGATTGGAATTGAAATGGACTTGATCCCAACCTTGATACACATTAGTCACAAGCCAACCAAGGCTTTAACGTCTCTATGGGTATGCTACAGCTGGCTTGAAACTGCTAACATAACGTGACTGAGCTCATTAATGGTACAGATTACAAAGAGACATATTTATTTGAATTATTGCAGTAAGGGAATTACCTAGTTTCCCAAAGATTAGTTTCCCAAAGTGTAGTTACCTAAGTGTAGTTACCTAAGTGTAGTTACCTAAGTCTAGTTACCTAAGTGTAGTTACCTAAGTGTAGTTACCTAAGTGTAGTTACCTAAGTGTAGTTTCATAAAGTGTAGTTTCAAGTGTAGTTTCCTAAAGTGTAGTTACCTTAGTGTAGTTACCAAGTGTAGTCTCCTAAAGTGTAGTTTCCTAAAGTGTAGTTTCCTTAGTGTAGTTACCAAGTGTAGTTTCCTAAATTGTAGTTTCCTTAGTGTAGTTACCAAGTGTAGTTTCCTAAAGTGTAGTTTCCTTAGTGTAGTTACCAAGTGTAGTTTCCTAAAGTGTAGTGTCCTTAGTGTAGTTTCCTTAGTGTAGTTACCAAAGTGTAGTTTCCTTAGTGTAGTTACCAAGTGTAGTTTCCTTAGTGTAGTTACCAAGAGTAGTTTCCTAAAGTGTAGTTTCCTTAGAGTGTAGTTACCAAGTGTAGTTTCCTTAGTGTAGTTACCAAGTGTAGTTTCCTTAGTGTAGTTACCAAGTGTAGTTTCCTAAAGTGTAGTTTCCTTAGTGTAGTTACCAAGTGTAGTTTCCTTAGTGTAGTTACCAAGTGTAGTTTCCTAAAGTGTAGTTTCCATAGTGTAGTTACCAAGTGTAGTTTCCTTAGTGTAGTTTCCTTAGTGTAGTTACCAAGTGTAGTTTCCTAAAGTGTAGTCACCAAGTGTAGTTTCCTAAAGTGTAGTTTCCAAGTGTAGTTTCCTAAAGTGTAGCTTCCTTAGTGTAGTTTCCTTAGTGTAGTTACCAAAGTGTAGTTTCCTTAGTGTAGTTACCAAGTGTAGTTTCCTAAAGTGTAGTTTCCTTAGTGTAGTTTCCTTATTGTAGTTACCAAGTGTAGTTTCCTAAAGTGTAGTTTCCTTAGTGTAGTTACCAAGTGTAGTTTCCTAAAGTGTAGTTTCCTTAGTGTAGTTACCAAGTGTAGTTTCCTAAAGTGTAGTTTCCTTAGTGTAGTTACCAAGTGTAGTTTCCTAAAGTGTAGTTTCCTTAGTGTAGTTACCAAGTGTAGTTTCCTAAAGTGTAGTTTCCTTAGTGTAGTTACCAAGTGTAGTTTCCTAAAGTGTAGTTTCCTTAGTGTAGTTACCAAGTGTAGTTTCCTAAAGTGTAGTTTCCTTATTGTAGTTACCAAGTGTAGTTTCCTTAGTGTAGTTACCAAGTGTAGTTTCCTAAAGTGTAGTTACCAAGTGTAGTTTCCTAAAGTGTAGTTTCCTTATTGTAGTTACCAAGTGTAGTTTCCTTATTGTAGTTACCAAGTGTAGTTTCCTAAAGTGTAGTTTCCTTATTTATTTATTTTTATTTCACCTTCATTTAATCAGGTAGGCAAGTTGAGAACACCTTTATTTAACCAGGTAGGCTAGTTGAGAACACCTTTATTTAACCAGGTAGGCAAGTTGAGAACACCTTTATTTAACCAGGTAGGCAAGTTGAGAACACCTTTATTTAACCAGGTAGGCAAGTTGAGAACAAGTTCTCATTTACAATTGTGACCTGGCCAAGATAAAGCAAAGCAGTTCGACAGATACAACGACACAGAGTTACACATGGAGTAAAACAAACATACAGTCAATAATACAGTATAAACAAGTCTATATACAATGTGAGCAAATTAGGTGAGAAGGGAGGTAAAGGCAAAAAAAGGCCATGGTGGCAAAGTACATACTATATAGCAAGTAAAACACTGGAATGGTAGTTTTGCAATGGAAGAATGTGCAAAGTAAAAATAAAAATAATGGGGTGCAAAGGAGCAAAATAAATAAATAAATGAAATATGGTTGGGAAAGAGGTAGTTGTTTGGGCTAAATTATAGGTGGGCTATGTACAGGTGCAGTAATCTGTAAGATGCTCTGACAGTTGGTGCTTAAAGCTAGTGAGGGAGATAAGTGTTTCCAGTTTCAGAGATTTTTGTAGTTCGTTCCAGTCATTGGCAGCAGAGAACTGGAAGGAGAGGCGGCCAAAGAAAGAATTGGTTTTGGGGGTGACTAGAGAGATATACCTGCTGGAGCGTGTGCTACAGGTGGGAGATGCTATGGTGACCAGCGAGCTGAGATAAGGGGGGACTTTACCTAGCAGGGTCTTGTAGATGACATGGAGCCAGTGGGTTTGGCGACGAGTATGAAGCGAGGGCCAGCCAACGAGAGCGTACAGGTCGCAATGGTGGGTAGTATATGGGGCTTTGGTGACAAAACGGATGGCACTGTGATAGACTGCATCCAATGTGTTGAGTAGGGTATTGGATGCTATTTTGTAAATGACATCGCCAAAGTCGAGGATTGGTAGGATGGTCAGTTTTACAAGGGTATGTTTGGCAGCATGAGTGAAGGATGCTTTGTTGCGAAATAGGAAGCCAATTCTAGATTTAACTTTGGATTGGAGATGTTTGATATGGGTCTGGAACAAGAGTTTACAGTCTAACCAGACACCTAAGTATTTGTAGTTGTCCACGTATTCTAAGTCAGAGCCGTCCAGAGTAGTGATGTTGGACAGGCGGGTAGGTGCAGGTAGCGATCGGTTGAAGAGCATGCATTTAGTTTTACTTGTATTTAAGAGCAATTGGAGGCCACGGAAGGAGAGTTGTATGGCATTGAAGCTTGCCTGGAGGGTTGTTAACACAGTGTCCAAAGAAGGGCCGGAAGTATACAGAATGGTGTCGTCTGCGTAGAGGTGGATCAGGGACTCACCAGCAGCAAGAGCGACCTCATTGATGTATACAGAGAAGAGAGTCGGTCCAAGAATTGAACCCTGTGACACCCCCATAGAGACTGCCAGAGGTCCGGACAGCAGACCCTCCGATTTGACACACTGAACTCTATCAGAGAAGTAGTTGGTGAACCAGGCGAGGCAATCATTTGAGAAACCAAGGCTGTAGAGTCTGCCGATGAGGATGTGGTGGTTGACAGAATCGAAAGCCTTGGCCAGATCAATGAATACGGCTGCACAGTAATATTTCTTATCGATGGCGGTTAAGATATCGTTTAGGACCTTGAGCGTGGCTGAGGTGCACCCATGACCAGCTCTGAAACCAGATTGCATAGCAGAGAAGGTATGGTGAGATTCGAAATGGTCGGTAATCTGTTTGTTGACTTGGCTTTCGAAGACCTTAGAAAGGCATGGTAGGATAGATATAGGTCTGTAACAGTTTGGGTCAAGAGTGTCCCCCCCTTTGAAGAGGGGGATGACCGCAGCTGCTTTCCAATCTTTGGGAATCTCAGACGACACGAAAGAGAGGTTGAACAGGCTAGTAATAGGGTTGGCAACAATTTCGGCAGATAATTTTAGAAAGAAAGGGTCCAGATTGTCTAGCCCGGCTGATTTGTAGGGGTCCAGATTTTTCAGCTCTTTCAGAACATCAGCTGAATGGATTTGGGAGAAGGAGAAATGGGGAAGGCTTGGGCGAGTTGCTGTTGGGGGTGCAGTGCTGTTGACCGGGGTAGGAGTAGCCAGGTGGAAAGCATGGCCAGCCGTAGAAAAATGCTTATTGAAATTCTCAATTATGGTGGATTTATCAGTGGTGACAGTGTTTCCTATCTTCAGTGCAGTGGGCAGCTGGGAGGAGGTGTTCTTATTCTCCATGGACTTTACAGTGTCCCAGAACTTTTTTGAGTTAGTGTTGCAGGAAGCAAATTTCTGCTTGAAAAAGCTATCCTTGGCTTTTCTAACTGCCTGTGTATAACGGTTTCTAGCTTCCCTGAACAGCTGCATATCACGGTGGCTGTTCGATGCTAATGCAGACCGCCATAGGATGTTTTTGTGTTGGTTAAGGGCAGTCAGGTCTGGGGAGAACCAAGGGCTATATCTGTTCCTGGTTCTAAATTTCTTGAATAGGGCATGTTTATTTAAGATGGTTAGGAAGGCATTTTTAAAAAATATCCAGGCATCCTCTACTGACGGGATGAGATCAATATCCTTCCAGGATACCCCGGCCAGGTCGATTAGAAAGGCCTGCTCGCTGAAGTGTTTCAGGGAGCGTTTTACAGTGATGAGTGGAGGTCGTTTGACCGCTGACCCATTACGGATGCAGGCAACGAGGCAGTGATCGCTGAGATCTTGGTTGAAGACAGCAGAGGTGTATTTAGAGGGGAAGTTGGTTAGGATGATATCTATGAGGGTACCCGTGTTTAAGGCTTTGGGGGGGTACCTGGCAGGTTCATTGATAATTTGAGTGAGATTGAGGGCATCAAGTTTAGATTGTAGGATGGCTGGGGTGTTAAGCATGTTCCAGTTTAGTGTAGTTACAAAGTGTAGTTTCCTTAGAGTAGTTACCAAGTGTAGTTTCCTAAAGTGTAGTTTCCTTAGTGTAATTTCCAAGTGTAGTTTCCTAAAGTGTAGTTTCCTTAGTGTAGTTTCCTAAAGTGTAGTTTCCAAGTGTAGTTTCCTAAAGTGTAGTTTCCTTAGTGTAGTTTCCTAAAGTGTAGTTTCCTAAAGTGTAGTTTCCTAAAGTGTAGTTTCCTTAGTGTAGTTTCCTAAAGTGTAGTTTCCTTAGTGTAGTTTCCTAAAGTGTAGTTTCCTAAAGTGTAGTTTCCTAAAGTGTCGTTTCCTTAGTGTAGTTACCAAGTGTAGTTTCCTTAGTGTAGTTTCCTAAAGTGTAGTTTCCTTAGTGTAATTACCAAGTGTCCTATTTCAAAAAAGCTGTATGTCACTATTAAAAAAGCTTCTGCATGTCATATATCAAAAGATAACAATTGTTTAGGTCGGTTGTTTCAGTTCACAAATTCCTAGATGTTTAAATGACGCAGTGGAAGTGTCTCACCTAACTGTGTTTGAGAAGAGAGAGAGAAAGGAATCAGATGTAGAGTAGAAACCGACTCACTCAACCAAGTGTGTTCCAGACTCTACAACTTCCTATATGTGCAACATTCATATATACAGTAGTCACACCTGGTTAGAGTTAGGTTAGGGTTATGGTCTAAGGTTAGAGTTAGGGTTAGGGTTATGGTCAAAGGTTAGGGTTATGGTCTAAGGTTAGAGTTAGGGTTAGGGTGATGGTCTAAGGTTAGAGTTAGGGTTATGGTCTAAGGTTAGAGTTAGGGTTAGGGTTATGGTCTAAGGTTAGAGTTAAGTTAGGGTTAGGGTCTAAGGTTATAGTTAGTTTAGGGTTACGGTCTAAGGTTAGAGTTAGGTTAGGTTAGGTTCTAAGGTTAGGGTCTAAGGTTAGAGTTAGGGTCTAAGGCTAGAGTTAGGGTTAGGGTTAAGGTTAGGGTCTAAGGTTAGAGTTAGGTTAGGGTTAGGTTCAAGGTTAGAGTTAGGTTAGGCTCTAAGGTTAGAGTTAGGGTTAGGATTAGGGTATAAGGTAAAAGTTATGTTAGAGGGTCTAAGGTTAGAGTTAGGTTAGAGTTAGGGTCTAAGGTTAGAGTTAGGTTAGGTTCTAAGCTTAGAGTTAGGTTAGGTTATAAGGTTAGAGTTTAGGTTAGGGTTAGGTTCTAAGGTTAGAGTTAGGTTAGGGTTAGGTTCTAAGGTTAGAGTTAGGTTAGGGTCTAAGGTTAGAGTTAGAGTTAGGTTAGGTTCTAAGGTTAGAGTTATGTTAGGGTCTAAGGTTAGGGTTAGGGTTAGGTTAGGGTCTAAGGTTAAAGTTATGTTAGAGTCTAAGGTTAGAGTTAGGTTAGGGTTAGGTTCTAAGGTTAGAGTTAGGTTCTAAGGTTAGAGTTAGGGTCTAAGGTTAGAGTTAGGTTAGGATCTAAGGTTAGATTTATGTTAGGGTCTAAGGTCAGAGTTATGTTAGGGTCAGGGTCTAAGGTTAGAGTTAGGTTAGGGTTAGGGTCTAAGGTTAGAGTTAGGTTCTAAGGTTAGAGTTAGGTTAGGGTCTAAGGTTAGAGTTAGGTTAGTGTTAGGGTCTAAGGTTAGAGTTAGGTTAGGGTCTAAGGTTAGAGTTAGGTTAAGTTAGGTTCTAAGGTTAGAGTTAGGTTAGGGTCTAAGGTTAGAGTTAGGTTAGGGTCTAAGGTTAAAGTTGTGTTAGGGTCTAAGGTTAGAGTTTGGTTAGGGTTAGAGTCTAAGGTTAGAGTTAGGTTAGGGTTAGGGTCTAAGGTTTGAGTTAGGCTTAGGGTTAGGTTCTAAGGTTAGAGTTAGGTTAGGGTCTAAGGTTAGATTTAGGTTAGGGTCTAAGGTTAGTGTTTAGGTTAGGTTCTAAGGTTAGAGTTAGGGTTAGGTTCTAAGGTTAGAGTTAGGTTAGGTTCTAAGGTTAGAGTTAGATTAGGGTTAGGTTCTAAGGTTAGAGTTAGGTTAGGGTCTAAGGTTAGAGTTAGGTTAGGTTCTAAGGTTAGGGTTAGGTTCTAAGGTTAGAGTTAGGTTAGGGTCTAAGGTTAGATTTATGTTAGGGTCTAAGGTCAGAGTTATGTTAGGGTCAGGGTCTAAGGTTAGAGTTAGGTTAGGGTTAGGGTCTAAGGTTAGAGTTAGGTTCTAAGGTTAGAGTTAGGTTAGGGTCTAAGGTTAGAGTTAGGTTAGGGTCTAAGGTTAGAGTTAGGTTCTAAGGTTTGAGTTAGGTTAGTGTCTAAGTTTAGAGTTAGGGTCATGTTTAGGGTGTAAGGTTAGAGTTAGGGTTAAATTTAGAGTTATGTTAGAGTTAGGGTTCAATTTAGAGTTATGTTAGGGTTAGGGTCTAAGGTTAGAGTTAGGGTTAAATTTAGAGTTATGTTAGAGTTAGGGTTAAATTTAGAGTTATGTTAGGGTTAGGGTCTAAGGTTAGAGTTAGGTTAGGTTCTAAGGTTAGAGTTAGATTAGGGTTAGGTTCTAAGGTTAGAGTTAGGTTAGAGTCTAAGGTTAGAGTTAGGTTAGGGACTAAGGTTAGAATTAGGTTAGGGTCTAAGGTTAGATTTATGTTAGGGTCTAAGGTCAGAGTTATGTTAGGGTCAGGGTCTAAGGTTAGAGTTAGGTTAGGGTTAGGGTCTAAGGTTAGAGTTAGGTTAGGTTCTAAGGTTTGAGTTAGGTTAGTGTCTAAGTTTAGAGTTAGGGTCATGTTTAGGGTCTAAGGTTAGAGTTAGGGTTAAATTTAGAGTTATGTTAGAGTTAGGGTTAAATTTAGAGTTATGTTAGGGTTAGTGTCTAAGTTTAGAGTTAGGGTCATGTTTAGGGTCTAAGGTTAGAGTTAGGGTTAAATTTAGAGTTATGTTAGAGTTAGGGTTAAATTTAGAGTTATGTTAGGGTTAGGGTCTAAGGTTAGAGTTAGGGTTAAATTTAGAGTTATGTTAGAGTTAGGGTTAAATTTAGAGTTATGTTAGAGTTAGGGTTAAATTTAGAGTTATGTTAGAGTTAGGGTTAAATTTAGAGTTATGTTAGAGTTAGGGTTAAATTTAGAGTTATGTTAGGGTTAGGGTCTAAGGTTAGAGTTATGTTAGGGTTAATAGCACTCTTGTGCCCATCACAAACTGTAAACACCTACTACACACATAAACGTGTTTGTGTGTGTGTTTATGTGTGTGTGTATGTTTACCTTTTTTAAATTGTGTGTGTGTGTGTGTGTGTGTACGTGTGTGTGTGTACATACACATGTAAATAATGTCCTCAAATGTTCTTCATGAAGGAAGGTTCAGTAAAGTGTGTGTGTGTGCGTGTGCGTTAGCATCTGCGTGTGCATGTGTGTGTGGTAGAGAAATTGACTAAGTGGTTGGTTTAGCTTCAGATAAATACACTGTTATCACAGATTGTACAATAACAACAAGCTGACACACAGAGTCCCTGGAGAGGATGGGTCACAAACAGAACATGTGATAGAACAGAGGGAGGGAGGGTGGAGGGGAGGAGGGAGGGTGGAGGGGAGGGAGGGAGGGAGGAGGGGAGGGAGGGAGGGTGGAGGGGAGGGAGGGGGGAGGGAGGGAGGGAGGGAGGGTGGAGGGGAGGGTTAGAGGGTGGAGGGGAGGGAGGGAGGGGGGGAGGGAGGGAGGGAAGGGTGGGAGGGGAGGGAGGGAGGGGAGGGGGGAGGGAGGGTGGAGGGGAGGGAGGGGAGAGGGAGGAGGAGGAGGAGGGTGGAGGGGAGGGTTAGAGGGGTGGAGGGGAGGGAGGGAGGGGGAGGGAGGGAGGGAAGGAGGGTGGAGGGGAGGGAGGGTGGAGGGGAGGGGGAGGGGGGGGGGAGGGAGGGAGGGTGGAGGGAGGGAGGGAGGGTGGGGGAGGGAGGGGGGTGGAGGGAGGGAGGGAGGGATGGAGGGTGGAGGGAGGGGGGAGGGGGAGGGAGGGAGGGAGGAGGAGGGGAGGGAGGGAGGGGAGGGTGGAGGGAGGGTTAGAGGGTGGAGGGGAGGGAGGGAGGAGGGGAGGGGAGGGAGGGAGGGAGGGTGGAGGGGAGGGAGGGTGGAGGGGAGGGAGGGAGGGGAGGGAGGGAGGGAGGGTGGAGGGGAGGGAGGGAGGGAAGGGTGGAGGGGAGGGAGGAGGGTGGAGGGAGGGAGGGAGGGATGGAGGGGGAGGGAGGGGGGAGGGTGGAGGGAGGGAGGGATGGATGGAGGGTGGAGGGATGGAGGGTGGAGGGAGGGAGGAGGATAATTAGAGAATGAGTGAGAAAGAGGATAGAGTAGCAAGGGGTTAGAGAGAGGTTGGGTAGAGAGGAGGGGTAGAGAGGGGGATAGAGAGGAGGTGTAGAGAGGGGGGATAGAGAGGAGGGGTTGAGAAGGGGATAGAGAGGAGGGGTAGAGAAGGGGATAGAGAGGAGGGGTAGAGAGGGGCGATAGAGAGGGGGGTAGAGGGGGGGGATAGAGAGGAGGGGTAGAGAGGGGGATAGAGAGGGGGGTAGAGAGGAGGGGATAGAGAGGAGGTGTAGAGAGGGGATAGAGAGGGGGATAGAGAGGATGGGTAGAGAGTAGGGGTAAAGAGGGGGATAGAGAGGGGGGGTAGAGAGGAGGGGTAGAGAAGGGGATAGAGAGGGAGGGGTAGAGAGGGGGATAGAGAGGAGGGATAGAGAGGGGTAGAGAGGAGGGGTAGAGAGGGGGATAGAGAGGAGGGGTAGAGAGGGGGGATAGAGAGGAGGATAGAGAGGAGGGGCAGAGAGGAGGGGTAGAGAGGAGGGGATAGAGAGGAGGGATAGAGAGGAGGGATAGAGAGGGGGATAGAGAAGGGGGATAGAGAGGAGGGGTAGAGAAGGGGGATAGAGAGGAGGGGTAGAGAGGGGGATAGAGGGGGGATAGAGAGGAGGGGTAGAGAAGGGGATAGAGAGGAGGGGTAGAGAAGGGGGATATAGAGGAGGGTAGAGAGGGGGATAGAGAGGAGGGGTAGAGAGGGGAGATAGAGGAGGGGTAGAGAGGGGGGTAGAGAGGGGGATAGAGAGGGAGGGTAGAGAGGACGGATAGAGAGGAGGTGTAGAGAGGGGGATAGAGAGGGGGATAGAGAGGATGGTAGAGACAGGGGTAAAGAGGGGGGATAGAGAGGGGGGGTAGAGAGGAGGGGTAGAGAAGGGGGATAGAGAGGAGGGGTAGAGAGGGGGGATAGAGAGGAGGGATAGAGAGGAGGGGTAGAGAGGAGAAGTAGAGAGGGGGGATAGAGAGGAGGGGTAGAGAGGGGGATAGAGAGGAGGGATAGAGAGGAGGGGCAGAGAGTAGGGGATAGAGAGGAGGGATAGAGAGGAGGGATAGAGAGGGGGATAGAGAAGGGGGATAGAGAGGAGGGTAGAGAAGGGGGATAGAGAGGAGGGGTAGAGAGGGGGATAGAGAGGGGGATAGAGAGGAGGGTAGAGAAGGGGGATAGAGAGGAGGGGTAGAGAAGGGGGATAGAGAGGAGGGGTAGAGAGGGGGGATAGAGAGGAGGGGTAGAGAG
>NC_068439.1:9348774-9358774 GCF_023373465.1 Oncorhynchus keta | reverse complement strand
GATAAATACAGAGAAAAGAGTCGGCCTTGAGAATTGAACCCTGTGGCACACCCATAGAGACTGCCAACCTATTGATGCTGCATACATTGTAACACATTTCAACAGCAACGGAGAGGAAACTGTTGAACAGTGCAGCATGTTTTATATTGTAGAAATCATTAAATTAATCCCTCGATATGTGTCTGTTACCGGAGTCACAGGAGTCACAGGATTAGTTTTAATCTGCAGGGAAGGATAGTCATTGAGAAATGTTAAACATTTCTATAGAGCAGGTGGGGGTGTTAGAGGCTCTTATTGTCTTCAGCTTTTAACTGCAGCGGTATCTTTCTATTGGGCGGTGCTGTAGGAAAGATCGGCTATAGTCTCTCTCTCTCTCTCTCTCTCTCTCTCTCTCTCTCTCTCTCTCTCTCTCTCTGTCTCTGTCTCTCTCTCTCTCTCTCTCTCTCTCTCTCTCTCTCTCTCTCTCTCTCTCTCTCTCTCTCTCTCTCTCTCTCTCTCTCTCTCTCAGAATTCATATTTAATAGTCATGATCTTTGTGTGAGCGAACATTTTTGAGTGTGTGTGAGTGTCTATGTTGTGTGTGGCAGTACGTGCATGTCCTGATCTTAATCTATTCTATTACCCAAATATATGTCTCGAAACTATCAGCTCAAAAAATAGAATACACTCCTGCATTCCCTTTCACAGCTCATCAATTTCAACGTGTCTGTGTTTCTTATCTGTTAGAAGGGCTGTATAGGAGATGTCTTATCTGTTAGAAGGGCTGTACAGGAGATGTCTTATCTGTTAGAAGGGATATACAGGAGAGGTCTTATCTGTTAGAAGGGCTGTATAGGAGATGTCTTATCTGTTAGAAGGGATATACAGGAGAGGTCTTATCTGTTAGAAGGGCTGTATAGGAGATGTCTTATCTGTTAGAAGGGCTGTATAGGAGATGTCTTATCTGTTAGAAGGGCTGTATAGGAGATGTCTTATCTGTTAGAAGGGCTGTATAGGAGATGTCTTATCTGTTAGAAGGGCTGTATAGGAGATGTCTTATCTGTTAGGAGGGCTGTACAGGAGATGTCTTATCTGTTAGAAGGGCTGTATAGGAGATGTCTTATCTGTTAGAAGGGCTGTATAGGAGATTTCTTATCTGTTAGAAGGGATATACAGGAGAGGTCTTATCTGTTAGGAGGGCTGTATAGGAGATGTCTTATCTGTTAGAAGGGATATACAGGAGATGTCTTATCTGTTAGAAGGGATATACAGGAGATGTCTTATCTGTTAGGAGGGCTGTACAGGAGATGTCTTATCTGTTAGGAGGGCTGTACAGGAGATGTCTTATCTGTTAGAAGGGCTATACAGGAGATGTCTTATCTGTTAGAAGGGCTGTATAGGAGATGTCTTATCTGTTAGAAGGGCTGTATAGGAGATGTCTTATCTGTTAGAAGGGCTGTATATGAGATGTCTTATCTGTTAGAAGGGCTGTACAGGAGATGTCTTATCTGTTAGAAGGGATATACAGGAGATGTCTTATCTGTTAGAATGGCTGTACAGGAGATGTCTTATCTGTTAGAAGGGCTATACAGGAGATGTCTTATCTGTTAGAAGGGCTATACAGGAGATGTCTTATCTGTTAGAAGGGCTATACAGGAGATGTCTTATCTGTTAGAAGGGATATACAGGAGATGTCTTATCTGTTAGGGGGGCTGTATAGGAGATGTCTTATCTGTTAGAAGGGATATATAGGAGATGTCTTATCTGTTAGAAGGGCTGTATAGGAGATGTCTTATCTGTTAGAAGGGCTATACAGGAGAGGTCTTATCTGTTAGAAGGGCTGTATAGGAGATGTCTTATCTGTTAGAAGGGCTGTATATGAGATGTCTTATCTGTTAGAAGGGCTATACAGGAGAGGTCTTATCTGTTAGAAGGGCTATACAGGAGATGTCTTATCTGTTAGAAGGGCTGTATAGGAGATGTCTTATCTGTTAGAAGGGCTATACAGGAGATGTCTTATCTGTTAGAAGGGCTATACAGGAGATGTCTTATCTGTTAGAAGGGCTGTATAGGAGATGTCTTATCTGTTAGAAGGGCTATACAGGAGATGTCTTATCTGTTAGAAGGGCTGTATAGGAGATGTCTTATCTGTTAGAAGGGCTATACAGGAGATGTCTTATCTGTTAGAAGGGATATACAGGAGATGTCTTATCTGTTAGAAGGGCTGTATAGGAGATGTCTTATCTGTTAGAAGGGCTGTATAGGAGATGTCTTATCTGTTAGAAGGGCTGTACAGGAGATGTCTTATCTGTTAGAAGGGCTATACAGGAGATGTCTTATCTGTTAGAAGGGCTGTACAGGAGATGTCTTATCTGTTAGGAGGGCTGTACAGGATATGTCTTATCTGTTAGAAGGGCTGTATATGAGATGTCTTATCTGTTAGAAGGGATATACAGGAGATGTCTTATCTGTTAGAAGGGCTGTACAGGAGAGGTCTTATCTGTTAGGAGGGCTGTATAGGAGATGTCTTATCTGTTAGGAGGGCTGTATAGGAGATGTCTTATCTGTTAGAAGGGCTGTATAGGAGATGTCTTATCTGTTAGAAGGGCTGTATAGGAGATGTCTTATCTGTTAGAAGGGCTGTATAGGAGATGTTTTGAACCACATCATTAATAAATGAAGACACCCAATGAAAACCTCCCAGTCTGTCTGTGCAGAAATTCTCTTAGATGTTGTTTGCGCTAGAAGCTTCATCCTCATTAAGAGACACATTATCTGGTCAGCTCGCTATCTATTATTCACAGTTCTACGTCAAACACTGCAGATCTGATCCCACGTCTAGTGTGTCCTGAAGCAACACACAAATTCAAGAACAAACACCCGCGCATGTACGCACAGACACACACTAACACACACATATTAACACTAACAAACACATATTAACACTAACATACACACACTTACACTAACATACACACACTTACACTAACATACACACTAACACGAACACACACACACACACTAACACACACACACACTAACAAACACATATTAACACTAACATACACACACTTACACGAACATACACACTAACATACACACACAGACTAACACACACACACACACACACACTAACACACACACACTTACACTAACACACACACACTTACACTAACACACACACACACAGTGTAATGAACTTGTCTAACACTGTGTCCTAAAGCCATAGTCATATCTATTGTATGTGCCAAACAAGCTATGCAGGGAGAGGAGAAGTTAGGTTAGGTTAGGTTAAGATTACAACTAGATTAAGATTACAATACAATTAGATTACAACTAGGTTAAGATTACAACTAGATTACACACTAGATTAAGATTATAACTAGATTAGATTACAACTAGATTAGATTACAAATAGATTAAGATTACAACTAGTTTAAGATTACAACTAGATTAGATTACAACTAGATTAGATTACAAATAGATTAAGATTACAACTAGTTTAAGATTACAACTAGATTAGATCACAACTAGATTAAGATTACAACTAGATTCGATTACAACTAGATTAAGATTACAACTAGATTAAGATTACAACTAGATTAGCATTACAACTAGATTAACATTACAATTGGATTAGATTACAACTAGATTAACATTACAACTAGATTAGATTACAACTAGATTAGATTACAACAAGATTAACATTACAACTAGATTAGATTACAACTAGATTAAGATTACAACTAGATTCGATTACAACTAGATACGATTACAACTAGATTCATTTTACAAATAGATTCGATTATAACTAGATTAGATTACAACTCGATTAAGATTACAACTAGATTAGATTACAACTAGATTAAGATTACAACTAGATTATATTACAACTAGATTAAGGTTACAACTCAATTAGATTAGATTACAACTAGATTAGATTACAATTAGATTAAGATTACAACTAGATTAAGGTTACAACTCAATTAGATTAGATTACAACTAGATTAGATTACAATTAGATTAAGATTACAACTAGATCTCCTCGACTCCTTATCATGAAGTTTCTGAACTTTCAAGGCAGCGTCCAAGTGCTGCGGAAAGCCAGGCATAAGGGCAAGGTGTTATACGGTGACCAGGAGAGCATGTACTTCCGTGACCTTTCCACGGACCTGCACCGAAAAGGCTACGACAGGGTCAAACGCCAGCTCAGGTCCCTCAACATTGACTATGCAATAACCTTCCCAGCTAAACAACACATGACTTACAATGGACGATCACACGAGGAGGTTCATCCGTGGATCTTCTTCCTGGTCATGTTGCTGCCGTGAAGTTTGCTCTGGACTACGGAGAAGTAGACCCACCTTGGATTATGTGACTGTTGGCAAGCTAACTAGCATTAGCTAATTCATTAGCTGCTACTTTAGTAGTGTAGCTAGCGTAACAGTTAAGTGAAAAATATGGGCAGCTGGCCCACTTAACGATTCCTTATATTATTTGTAGCCTGTATGTGCTCATCAGTTAGCTCCGTTTCTTCTAACGTTGGACCTCATGTTTAAGTAATGTTGACAATTCTCTATTACATAAAACACTGTACGTTGCCGGGCAAAGATGGTTAGCAATGGACTCAAAATGGATGACAGAAATGTACTTCGTGGCATGTCCGTGGAGTGTGTAACCTATCCAAGCTTAAACAGGTTATTACTAGGCTCGAACAACTTCATTCATCTATTGTGTTCATACAAGAAATTCACTTGGTTGAAGGATGAGCTACTTAAACTACACATGAGATGATAAGGGCAACTAATAGCATCCTGTTTCGCCTCTCATTCTCGTGGTGTTATGGCTTTCATTCACAAATCTATTCCGTTTCAAGTGGATAATATTTTAACTGATACCTCTGATAGATACATTTTGATTACAGGGAACTCTATTGAATGAGCATATTAATATGGTTAATGTTTATGGTCCTAATGAGGAAATCCCAAATTCTTTGAGATTTTATTTCTATTTTATAGCCTCCTTTCCTGGTAAAGTCCTAATGGCAGGGGATTTTAATTGCACTCTTGATCCTCATCTAGATCGCTCCTCTGGTTTACACACTTCCCGCAGAGTAGAAATAAATGACAGCATTTCATTAACCACTAATTAAATCTATGTGCACCTTGGAGTACTCAGAACCTGAGAAAAAAAAGGAAGTACTCGTGTTACTCGTGGACATTTAAACCATATTCTCGTATAGACGTATTGTTAGTTTGTTGCTCATTGCTTCCTGATGTAGCAGGAAGTGGATATGATAGTTTTGCTCTGAGTGACCGTCCCACGGTGTCATTATTCTATTGGGATACAAAACTAGTAAAACAATCCTCTAGATGCTGTTTGCGTATCAGATGGTAACAAGAGCCAGACATCTTACATTACATTGGAGTGCAATTACTACAGGAGGGTGTCTCTCCAGGAACAGGGTTGGAGTTCAAACCTACAGGAGGGTCTCTCTCCAGGAACAGGGTTGGAGTTAAAACCTACAGGAGCGTGTCTCTCCAGGAACAGGGTTGGAGTTAAAACCGACAGGAGGGTCTCTCTCCAGGAACAGGGTTGGAGTTAAAACCTACAGGAGGGTCTCTCTCCAGGAACAGGGTTGGAGTTAAAACCTACAGGAGGATCTCTCTCCAGGAACAGGGTTGGAGTTAAAACCTACAGGAGGGTCTCTCTCCAGGAACAGGGTTGGAGTTAAAACCTACAGGAGGGTGTCTCTCTGGGAACAGGGTTGGAGTTTAAACCTACAGGACGGTATCTCTCCAGGAACAGGGTTGGAGTTAAAACCTACAGGAGGGTGTCTCTCCAGGAACAGGGTTGGAGTTAAAACCTACAGGAGGGTGTCTCTCCAGGAACAGGGTTGGAGTTAAAACCTACAGGAGGGTGTCTCTCCAGGAACAGGTTTGGAGTTAAAACCTACAGCAGGGTGTCTCTCCAGGAACAGGGTTTTTGTGAAAACCTACAGGAGGGTCTCTCTCCAGGAACAGGGTTGGAGTTAAAACTTACAGGAGGGTCTCTCTCCAGGAACAGGGTTGGAGTTAAAACCTACAGGAGGGTGTCTCTCTGGGAACAGGGTTGGAGTTTAAACCTACAGGAGGGTCTCTCTCCAGGAACAGGGTTGTAGTTTAAACCTACAGGAGGGTCTCTCTCCAGGAACAGGGTTGGAGTTCAAACCTACAGGAGGGTGTCTCTCTGGGAACAGGGTTGGAGTTTAAACCTACAGGAGGGTCTCTCTCCAGGAACAGGGTTGGAGTTTAAACCTACAGGACGGTATCTCTCCAGGAACAGGGTTGGAGTTAAAACCTACAGGAGGGTGTCTCTCCAGGAACAGGGTTGGAGTTAAAACCTACAGGAGGGTGTCTCTCCGGGAACAGGGTTGGAGTTAAAACCTACAGGAGGGTGTCTCTCCAGGAACAGGTTTGGAGTTAAAACCTACAGCAGGGTGTCTCTCCAGGAACAGGGTTTTTGTGAAAACCTACAGGAGGGTCTCTCTCCAGGAACAGGGTTGGAGTTAAAACTTACAGGAGGGTCTCTCTCCAGGAACAGGGTTGGAGTTAAAACCTACAGGAGGGTGTCTCTCTGGGAACAGGGTTGGAGTTTAAACCTACAGGAGGGTCTCTCTCCAGGAACAGGGTTGTAGTTTAAACCTACAGGAGGGTCTCTCTCCAGGAACAGGGTTGGAGTTTAAACCTACAGGAGGGTGTCTCTCTGGGAACAGGGTTGGAGTTCAAACCTACAGGAGGGTGTCTCTCTGGGAACAGGGTTGGAGTTCAAACCTACAGGAGGGTCTCTCTCCAGGAACAGGGTTGGAGTTCAAACCTACAGGAGGGTGTCTCTCCGGGAACAGGGTTGGAGTTTAAACCTACAGGAGGGTCTCTCTCCAGGAACAGGGTTGGAGTTTAAACCTACAGGACGGTATCTCTCCAGGAACAGGGTTGGAGTTAAAACCTACAGGAGGGTGTCTCTCCAGGAACAGGGTTGGAGTTAAAACCTACAGGAGGGTGTCTCTCCAGGAACAGGGTTGGAGTTAAAACCTACAGGAGGGTGTCTCTCCAGGAACAGGTTTGGAGTTAAAACCTACAGCAGGGTGTCTCTCCAGGAACAGGGTTTTTGTGAAAACCTACAGGAGGGTCTCTCTCCAGGAACAGGGTTGGAGTTAAAACTTACAGGAGGGTCTCTCTCCAGGAACAGGGTTGGAGTTAAAACCTACAGGAGGGTGTCTCTCTGGGAACAGGGTTGGAGTTTAAACCTACAGGAGGGTCTCTCTCCAGGAACAGGGTTGGAGTTTAAACCTACAGGAGGGTCTCTCTCTGGGAACAGCGTTGGAGAGCCCTGTTATAGAGTGACACTCCTTTTGATTTGATGTTAGCTCACACTGATGGACAGGAGGTTTGATGTTAGCTCACGCTGATGGACAGGAGGTTTGATGTTAGCTCACGCTGATGGACAGGAGGTTTGATGTTAGCTCACGCTGATGGACAGGAGGTTTGATTTGATGTTAGCTCACGCTGATGGACAGGAGGTTTGATGTTAGCTCACGCTGATGGACAGGAGGTTTGATTTGATGTTAGCTCACGCTGATGGACAGGAGGTTTGATTTGATGTTAGCTCACGCTGATGGACAGGAGGTTTGATTTGATGTTAGCTCACGCTGATGGACAGGAGGTTTGTTTGTCAATGAATTCCATCAAGCTATGTAGCCTAATCATTCCATTTTTAATAAATAAAATTACAATGTTTTGTTGTTTCTCTGTGATTCTAGTCACCTAGCACTTTTATGTAGTTGGCTTTAGATAGCCAGCAAGGTTCCCAATCTCCTAACATGATAATGAGCTACCAAGCCATTTCAGGCTATCAAGTTAGAGTAGCTTTTCTAGCTATCTGAGCTGGTATGCTTAGATAAGGTATGCAGAAAATAATCTATATTTCTGACATAGTATTAAGCATACTGGTTATGGCTCTAGACAGCAGAACTGTTTCAGGTGGTCCCCTCTAAAATAATGGAGGCACCTGCTCCTGAGGATGTTTTGTACTTGTTTCTTTCATATATATACACATGTATATTTAAATACGCACAGGGGCAATAAAGACCTGACAAAAAGGAATTCAAACACACACACACATACACGTAAACACACACACACACACACACACACACGTAAACACACACACACGCGCGTAAACACACACACACACACACGCGCATGCGTAAACACACACACACACACACACACAAAAACACACGTAAACACACCTACAAATGTACGATCCTAAACCAGTAACCTGAGAGATGATGCCTCCTATTAGTTCCCAAAGCTTAATGCCTGGGCTTTAGCTCATCGGTCTAACACATTTTGTGGCGCATTGATGACCTGAATTCAAATGTAATCCTTTACAAGGCAGGTAAAGGTTGCTGGATCGAATCCCCAAGCTGACAGGGTAATAATGAATCTGTTGTTCTGCGGCTGAACAAGGCAGGTAAAGGTTGCTGGATCGAATCCCCAAGCTGACAGGGTAATAATGAATCTGTTGTTCTGCGGCTGAACAAGGCAGGTAAAGGTTGCTGGATCGAATCCCCAAGCTGACAGGGTAATAATTAATCTGTTGTTCTGCGGCTGAACAAGGCAGGTAAAGGTTGCTGGATCGAATCCCCAAGCTGACAGGGTAATAATGAATCTGTTGTTCTGCGGCTGAACAAGGCAGGTAAAGGTTGCTGGATCGAATCCCCAAGCTGACAGGGTAATAATGAATCTGTTGTTCTGCAGCTGAACAAGGCAGGTAAAGGTTGCTGGATCGAATCCCCAAGCTGACAGGGTAATAATGAATCTGTTGTTCTGCGGCTGAACAAGGCAGGTAAAGGTTGCTGGATCGAATCCCCAAGCTGACAGGGTAATAATTAATCTGTTGTTCTGCGGCTGAACAAGGCAGGTAAAGGTTGCTGGATCGAATCCCCAAGCTGACAGGGTAATAACGAATCTGTTGTTCTGCGGCTGAACAAGGCAGGTAAAGGTTTCTGGATCGAATCCCCAAGCTGACAGGGTAATAATGAATCTGTTGTTCTGCGGCTGAACAAGGCAGGTAAAGGTTGCTGGATCGAATCCCCAAGCTGACAGGGTAATAATGAATCTGTTGTTCTGCGGCTGAACAAGGCAGGTAAAGGTTGCTGGATCGAATCCCCAAGCTGACAGGGTAATAATTAATCTGTTGTTCTGCGGCTGAACAAGGCAGGTAAAGGTTGCTGGATCGAATCCCCAAGCTGACAGGGTAATAATTAATCTGTTGTTCTGCGGCTGAACAAGGCAGTTAACCTGCTGTTCCCTGGTAGGCCGTCACTATAAAATAATGTTTTTTTATTAACTGACTTGCCTAGTTAAATATTTATTTTAAAAATAAATACGAATAAACGGGGAGTTGGATTTAATTTCTTCACTTCCTAACATACAGCTATGTCTTTTTAATTATATTTAATGTCATGAATAGAAAGAGGAATGGCACACTTGGCTGTGTTTTGAAGTATCCAGTGTTACTAGTTATTGTTTATGTTCCTCACTCTCCTACCTTCTGTAGAAACCACACAAATACCTCACAAAAATGCACATTTGGCTGAGAAGCACCCTGCGCCCTGACAGTACATCACAAGCATTTTAACAAGCCCCCCAGCCAAGTATATTTAGGTATGCTCCTGTTGCTATGCAACCCCATCCTCCAATTTGGTGGGTTCAGGAGTACCCCTTTCTCTTTTCTTTCAGCCAACCCACCCCCTCTCTCTCTCTCTCTCCTACACAAGAGGCACATGCTGTACTCTCCCATTCCTCTTTCTGTCCTCTCTCCATCTACAGTATATGCCTCGCCCTCCTTGTCTATCTGTCTGCATAACCACTACCCTCTTTCCCCTTTCTTTTAGTCTCTCTCTCTCTCTCTCTCTCTCTCTCTCTCTCTCTCTCTCTCTCTCTCTCTCTCTCTCTCTCTCTCTCTCTCTCGTCCC
>NC_068439.1:9303774-9338774 GCF_023373465.1 Oncorhynchus keta | reverse complement strand
TTAGCGATTTGTGCATTGTGTGTGTGTGTGTGTGTGTGTGTGTGTGTGTGTGTGTGTGTGGTGTGTGTGTGTGTGTGTGTGTGTGTGTGTGTGTGTGTGTGTGTGTGTGTGTGTGTGTGTGTGTGTGTGTGTGTGTGCCTGATCATCTGACATGTATTTTTGCCTAACTGTTGTTTTCAGATAGTTTAAAGCTATAGATATATAGATATAATTATGTTTTTCCTGTGATGTTCAGAGGCTGAGAGACAGGTATCTGAAATTTGGCCCCCCAAAAAAAAACATTTAAATGTTGTCATAATTGTAAAAAAAATAATTTAAAAAAATAATAATAATTATGACTTTGGTACATGTGTTAAACATTTGGCTCAACATTTTTGTGAAGTTGGGTCTATCTACAACATATGAAATTCATGGAGGTTAAAATCATGTATTTATATATATTAATTTGTTTGACCGAGAACATCATCCGTGTATAGCCTTTTTGAATATAAGGGAAGGGACTCTGTTAAATAATGTTCAATCACGTGGCATACAAAGAAACATCTTCATTAGACAGAAGAGAAACATCTTCATTAGACAGAAGAGAAACATCTTCATTAGACAGAAGAGAAACATCTTCATTAGACAGAAGAGAAACATCTTCATTAGACAGAAGAGAAACATCTTCATTAGACAGAAGAGAAACATCTTCATTAGACAGAAGAGAAACATCTTCATTAGACAGAAGAGAAACATCTTCATTAGACAGAAGAGAAACATCTTCATTAGACAGAAGAGAAACATCTTCATTAGACAGAAGAGAAACATCTTCATTAGACAGAAGAGAAACATCTTCATTAGACAGAAGAGAAACATCTTCATTAGACAGAAGAGAAACATCTTCATTAGACAGAAGAGAAACATCTTCAGACAGAAGAGAAACATCTTCATTAGACAGAAGAGAAACATCTTCATTAGACAGAAGAGAAACATCTTCATTAGACAGAAGAGAAACATCTTCATTAGACAGAAGAAAGAAACATCTTCATTAGACAGAAGAGAAACATCTTCATTAGACAGAAGAGAAACATCTTCATTAGACAGAAGAGAAACATCTTCATTAGACAGAAGAGAAACATCTTCATTAGACAGAAGAGAAACATCTTCATTAGACAGAAGAGAAACATCTTCATTAGACAGAAGAGAAACATCTTCATTAGACAGAAGAGAAACATCTTCATTAGACAGAAGAGAAACATCTTCATTAGACAGAAGAAAGAAACATCTTCATTAGACAGAAGAAAGAAACATCTTCATTAGACAGAAAAGAAACATCTTCATTAGACAGAAGAGAAACATCTTCATTAGACAGAAGAAAGAAACATCTTCATTAGACAGAAGAAAGAAACATCTTCATTAGACAGAAGAGAAACATCTTCATTAGACAGAAGAGAAACATCTTCATTAGACAGAAGAGAAACATCTTCATTAGACAGAAGAAAGAAACATCTTCATTAGACAGAAGAAAGAAACATCTTCATTAGACAGAAGAGAAACATCTTGATCAAATCAAGTCAACCCTAACCCTACATGTTTATTGGTCACAAACAGGTGTTCAGCAGATGTTAATGAGGGTGGAGCGAAATGCTTGTGTTTCTAGCTCAGACAGTGCTGTAGTATCTCACAAGTAATATCTCACAATTAGTATCTAACAATTACACAACATGAACTCAATTCACACAAATCTAAATAAAGGAATATAGTTAAGAACATATTAAGAATATATAAGAATATATAAATATATAGACGAGCAATGTCAGAGCGGCATAGACTAAGATACAGTAGAATAGAACAGTATATACATATGAGACGACTTGTGCAAATATGTAAGCATTATTAAAGTGACGACTGTTCCATTTATTAAAGTTGCCAGTGATTTCATGCCTATGTATATAAGCACAGCCTCTAATGTGCTAGTGATGGCTATTTATTAGTCTGATGGCCTTGAGATAGAAGCTGTTTTTCAGTCTCTCAATCCCCGCTTTGATGCACCTGTACTGACCTTGCCTTCTGGATGATAGCGGGGTGAACAGGCAGTGGCTTCGGGTGGTTGTTGTCCTTAATTATCTTTTTGGCCTTCCTGTGACATCGGGTGCTGGAGGGCAGATAGGTTGCCCCCGGTGATGCGTTGGCAGACCGTACCGCCCTCTGGAGAGCCCTGCGGTTGCAAGCGAGGCAGTTGCCAGACCAGGCAGTGATACAGCCTGACAGGATGCTCTCAATTGTGCATCTGTAAAATGTTGTGAGGGTTTCAGGTGACAAGCCACATTTCTTCAGCCTCCTTTCTCACCACACTGTCTGTGTGGGTGGACCATTTCAGTTTTTCAGTGATGTGTACGCCAAGGAACGCCAAGGTGTGTACGCCAAGGGTACTATGGTGTTGAATGCTGAGCTATAGTCAATGAACAGCATTCTTGCATAGGTATTCCTCTTGTCCATATGGGACAGGGGAGTGTGCAGTATGATGGTGATTGCATCGTCTATGGATCTATTGGGGCGGTAAGCAAATTTAAATGCATGTAGGGTGACAGGTAAGGTAGAGGTGATATGATCCTTGACTAGTCTCTCAAAGCACTTCATGATGACGGAAGTGAGGGCTACGGGGCGGTAGTCATTTAGCTCATTTAGCTCATTTACCTTAGCTTTCATTGGAACAGGAACAATGGTGGCCATATTGAAGCATGTGGGGACTGCAGACTGGGATAGGGAGAGATTGAATATGTCCGTAAACACACCAGCCAGCTGGTCTGTGCATGCTCTGAGGACGCGGATTGGGATGTCGTCTGGGCCGGCAGCATTGCAAGGGTTAACACGCTTAAATGTCTTACTCACGTCGGCCACGGAGAAGGAGAGCCCATCCTTGGTTGTTATCCTCAAATGGAGCGAAGAAGGTGTTTAGCTTGTCCGGAAGCAAGACGTCGGTGTCCGTGACGTGGCTAGTTTTCCTTTTGTAGATTGTCTGTAGATCCTGCCACATGCGTCTCATGTCTGAGCCGTTGAAATGCGACTTGCCAAGATTGCGCAAAGCTGTCATCAAGGCAAAGGGTGGACATTTGAAGAATCTAAAATATATTTTGATTTGTTATTAAACACTTGTTTGGTTACTATATGATTCCATATGTGTTATTTCATATTTTTTCATATTATGCTACAATGTAGAAAACAAGAAACAGCCCCTTTTTCCACTAAGCAAGCCAGTTAAAACTTCTTGGCGCACATCTTCCTCTCTTCTCTCATCCCTCTCTCTTGTCCTCTCTTGTCTCATCTCTCTATCCTGTCCTCTCTTCTCTCATCTCTCTATCCTGTCCTCTCTTGTCTCATCTCTCTATCCTGTCCTCTTCTCTCATCCCTCTCTCTTGTCCTCTCTTCTCGGTAGCAGGATAATTCACGCCAACATCAGCTGGATTGCAGAGCGCCAAATTCAAATTAAATTACAAAAAAATATAACATTTGCATGAAATCACAAGTGCAATATAGCAAAACACAGCTTAGCTTTTCGGTGAAAGCTATCCAAGCGTTTATGTAAGAACATCTCTCTCAGTAGACAAAATATTACAAACAGCTAGCCGCCAAGTAAATTGTCACGAAAGTCAGAAAAGCAATAAATTAAATTGCTTACCTTTGATGATCTTCAGATGTTGCACTCACGAGACTCCCAGTTTATCAATAAATGTTCCTTTTGTTCCATAAAGATGATTTTATATCCAAAATACCTCCATTTTTTTGTGCGTTATGTTCAGAAATCCACAGGCTCAAGCGGTCACGACATCGCAGACGAAAATTCCAAAAGGTATTCGTAATGTTCACAGAAACATGTCAAATGTTTTTTATGATCAATCCTCAGGTTGTTTTTTCAATCTATAATCGATAATATATCAACCGGGACTTTAGCTTCGTTAATAGGAGAGAGAGACACAATGGCCGCTCCAAACTGTTGCGCAAGCAAAACTCTGGGGACACCCATTTTTCAAAATAAAAGCCTGAAACTATGTCTAAAGACTGTTCACAACATGGGGAAGCCATAGGGAAAGGACTCTGGTTGATGTCCCTTTAAATGGAGGGAAGGCATGCAATGGAACAGGGAGATTCGTTTCTCTTAGGCACTTCCTGGTTGGATTTTCCTCAGGTTTTCACCTGCAATATCAGTTAATTTATACTCACAGACAATATTTTGACAGTTCTGGAAACTTTGGAGTGCTTTCTATCCTAATCTGACAATTATATGCATATTCTAGATTTTGGGTGCAGTTGCAAACCGTAGTCTTTGTCGATATATATATAGGACTCGTTTTTACTGTGGATGTAGAGAATTGTTTACCTGTTTCCTCCAGCATCTTCACAAGGTCCGTTGCTGTTGTTCTGCGATTGATTTGCACTTTTCGCACCAAAGTATATTCATGCTGATTTCTTTTGATTTTCCCATGATGTCAGGCAACGAGGCACTGAGTTTGAAGGTAGGCCTTGAAATACATCCACAGGAACACCTCTAATTGACTCAAATGATGTCAATCAGCCTATCAGAAGCTTATAAAGCCATGACATAATGTTCTGAAATTTTTCAAGGCACAATCAATTTAGTGTATTTAAACTTCTGACCCACTGCAGTTGTGATACAGTGAATTATAAGTGAAATAATCTGTCTGTAAACAATTGTTGGAAAAATGACTTGTGCCACAAAGTAGATGTCCTAACCGACTTGCCAAAACTATAGTTTGTTAACAAGAAATTTGTGGAGTGGTTGAAAAATGAGTTTTAATGACTCCTACATAAGTGTATGTAAACTGCAGACTTCAACTGTAGGTAATGAAAGGTTATGAGAGATAATAGGTAATGAGAGAAGAGAGGGAATGGGAGAAGGTATGGTAATGAGAGAAGAGAGGTAATGCATGTTAATGAGAGAAAATTGGTAATGATAGAAAATAGGTAATGAGAGATGAGTGTAATGAGAGGAGAGAGGTTATGCGAGGAGAGAGGTCGTGAGAGGTAATGAGGGAATAGAGGTAATGAGAGAAGAGAGGTAATGTGAGAAGAGATGTAATGAGAGAAGAGAGGTAATGTGAGAAGAGAGGTAATGAGAGGTATTTGTCACGCCTTGGTCATAGTGTTTTCGTTATATATTTGGTCAGGCCAGGGTGTGACATGGGTTTAATGTTGTGTTTCGTATTGAGGGTTTTATAGGTATTGGGATTGCGGCTGAGTAGGGGTGTAGCATAGGTTGGCTGCCTGAGGCGGTTCTCAATCAGAGTCAGGTGATTCTCGTTGTCTCTGATTGGGAACCGCATTTAGGTAGCCTGGTTTCGCTTTGTATTTCGTGGGTGATTGTTCCTGTCTCTGTGTAGTTTCACCAGATAGGCTGTAATTAGGTTGAGATAAGAGAGGTAATGAGAGGTATTGAGAGAAGAGGTAATGAGAGGTAATGATAGAAGAGAGGGAATGAAAGAAAATAGGTATTTTTTTTACCTTTATTTAACTAGGGAAGTCAGTTAAGAACAAATTCTTATTTTCAATGACAGCCTAGGAACAGTGGGTTAATTGCCTGTTCAGGGGTAGAACGACAGATTTGTACCTTGTCAGCTCGGGGGTTTGAACTTGCAACCTTCCGGTTACTAGTCCAACGCTCTAACCACTAGGCTACCCTGCCTCCCCGTAATGAGTTAACAGGTAATGAGAGAGAGGTAATGATATAAGAGGAAATGATACAAGAGAGGTAATGAGAGGTCATGATAGAAGAATGAATGAGAGGTAATGATAGAAGAGAGGCAATGAGACAAGAGAGGCAATGAGACAAGAGAGGTAATGAGAGAAGAGAGGTAATGAGAGGTAATGATAGAAGAGAGGGAATGAGAGAAGAGAGAAAATGAGAGAAGAGAGAGAATGAGAGAAGAGAGGTAATGAGAGAAGAGAGGTAATGACAGAAGGCAGGTAATGCCAGAAGACTGGTAATGACAGAAGAGATGTAATGAGAGAAGAGATGTAATGAGAGAAGAGAGGTAATGAGAGAAGAGATGTAATGAGAGAAGAGAGGTAATGAGAGAAGAGATGTAATAAGAGAAGAGAGGTAATGAGAGAAGAGATGTAATGAGAGAAGAGATGTAATAAGAGAAGAGATGTAATGAGAGAAGAGATGTAATGAGAGAAGAGATGTAATGAGAGAAGAGATGTAATAAGAGAAGAGAGGTAATGAGAGAAGAGATGTAATAAGAGAAGAGAGGTAATGAGAGGTAATGAGACAAGAGATGTAATAAGAGAAGAGAGGTAATGAGAGAAGAGATGTAATAAGAGAAGAGATGTAATGAGAGAAGAGATGTAATAAGAGAAGAGAGGTAATAAGAGAAGAGATGTAATAAGAGAAGAGAGGTAATGAGAGAAGAGATGTAATAAGAGAAGAGATAATATAATAATATAATATAATAATAATATAAAATAAAATAAAAGAGATGTAATGAGAGAAGAGATGTAATAAGAGAAGAGATGTAATAAGAGAAGAGAGGTAATGAGAGAAGAGATGTAATGAGAGAAGAGAGGTAATGAGAGAAGAGATGTAATAAGAGAAGAGAGGTAATAAGAGAAGAGAGGTAATGAGAGAAGAGATGTAATAAGAGAAGAGAGGTAATAAGAGAAGAGATGTAATAAGAGAAGAGAGGTAATAAGAGAAGAGATGTAATAAGAGAAGAGAGGTAATAAGAGAAGAGAGGTAATAAGAGAAGAGAGGTAATGAGAGGTAATGAGAGGTAATGAGAGAAGAGACTCCATTGACACACATCCAACCTGAAATAACCACATCAGGCATCTACGCATCTATTTAATGTCACAGACATGGTGATGTGAGATGTGTAAATCCATGTAAATCCATGCCAGAGTTCCACACATTCTCCTTCTCTCTTGTGATTCACCTCTGTTTATATCTATTTGAAGAGACTTTGATCATCTCTCTGTGTCTGATGTTGTTTTTGCTGATTTCCATAATGTAATGGAGCCAGGCAGGCAGCTGAGAGTGAAATTAGCTCAGTGTTTTGCTACGCAGAAAAACGCAAAATTATTTTGCAATCAGTGCAACGCACCAGAAACCTGCACATTGTTGACAAGAATCACCCTAAAAGAGTCACCCCTAAAACACTGATCTTAGATAAGTTTTGTGTTTTTATTTCCGATTGTTAAGGTTAGGGTTTGAGATACTGTGAGCTGATCCTAGATCTGTGCTTCAGGGCAACCCAGAGTGTGTTTGTTACCAGGTTTTAAAATGCAATATGGAAGATTACCGGGAAAAGAAACAGACCACATTCAGTCGAAAACAGGAAAAACACACAAAAACAGATTCAAAAGACTTATCCCACAAATTTCCACGAGATTAAGAAACATTTGAGTCCTTTTGCCACAATCATAAAATACACTTTATATTATTATCATCTTGATTGTCAGCTGTGCCACAGTTTTAACGCCTTATAATGTGAATATCAACATTTTACTGCTAAATGTGTAGCTGTCAATTTTAAATAAATAGTCAGAGATGTGTGTGTCTGGAATTCGCTCAAACCAATGTCCCAAATGGCACCCTATTCCCAAACCAATGTCCCAAATGGCACCCTATTCCCAAACCAATGTCCCAAAATGGCACCCTATTCCCAAACCAATGTCCCAAATGGCACCCTATTCCCAAACCAATGTCCCAAATGGCACCCTATTCCCAAACCAATGTCCCAAATGGCACCCTATTCCCTAACCAATGTCCCAAATGGCACCCTATTCCCTAACCAATGTCCCAAATGGCACCCTATTCCCAAACCAATGTCCCAAATGGCACCCTATTCCCTAACCAATGTCCCAAAATGGCACCCTATTCCCTAACCAATGTCCCAAAATGGCACCCTATTCCCTAACCAATGTCCCAAATGGCACCCTATTCCCAAACCAATGTCCCAAAATGGCACCCTATTCCCTATCCAATGTCCCAAAATGGCACCCTATTCCCTAACCAATGTCCCAAAATGGCACCCTATTCCCAAACCAATGTCCCAAAATGGCACCCTATTCCCAAACCAATGTCCCAAAATGGCACCCTATTCCCAAACCAATGTCCCAAAATGGCACCCTATTCCCTAACCAATGTCCCAAATGGCACCCTATTCCCTAACCAATGTCCCAAATGGCACCCTATTCCCAAACCAATGTCCCAAAATGGCACCCTATTCCCAAACCAATGTCCCAAAATGGCACCCTATTCCCAAACCAATGTTGTGTTCGGTGTATGTAGTTGATGCCGTGTCCCAAAATGGCACCCTATTCCCAATCCAATGTTGTGTTCGGTGTATGTAGTTGATTCCGTGTCCCAAAATGACACCCTATTCCCAATCCAATGTTGTATTCAGTGTATGTAGTTGATTTTTCCGTGTCCCAAATGGCACCCTATTCCCTACATACCGATGTAATATCTTAATTTGACCAGTTTCTCACAGCAGGAAAATAATCCTGCAGCAACAGGAAATGTGAATTATTACGTGGATTATAAATAATGTACATTTTTGAAAAACAAAACAATTTGTTAGGATAAATCAAATCTGACATTTTTAAGTGGAAATTACAAACTCTAGAAGCCGTTTTAAACCCTGAATACACTACAATCTTCTCAAACAGAGAAATCATATTAAGATAGTATGGGCCCTATGTGCTGTATATTTACAACCGATGTATCTGCTCACTACGTACAGTACCTCATGGAAATCTACACATTCCTTCACACAGTCTTCACATTTTACGGTCTTAAAATTACATCCAAAAATGGATTACATCAGATTTGTTTTCCTACTGCGGTACAGAACCTACTACTCCACAGTCTCTACAATTATAGAACATTTGACAAATTCATTAAAAAAATATTTAATGAAGATGTCTTGATTGTATATGTCTTCACACACCAGAGTAAACTGTTGGTGGAAGCGCCTTTGGCAGCAATTACAGCTGTGAATCATTTTGAATAAGATTGTACCAACTTTGCTCAACTCATAGGGCAACATAAACAGGTATATACTGTATTGGTTTTGCCAAAATTGCTCATGCTCAATAAATTTGTTTGGGAGTCATTGATGGACAGCAATATTCAAACCTTGTCTGATTTTCAAGCAAATTCAAGTCAGGAATGAGACTGGAACATTCAGGAACACAGGAACACAGGAACATTCAGGAACACAGGAACATTCAGGAACACAGGAACATTCAGGAACACAGGAACATTCAGGAACACAGGAACATTCAGGAACACAGGAACATTCAGGAACACAGGAACACAGGAACATTCAGGAACACAGGAACATTCAGGAACACAGGAACATTCAGGAACACAGGAACACAGGAACACAGGAACATTCAGGAACACAGGAACATTCAGGAACACAGGAACATTCAGGAACACAGGAACACAGGAACACAGAAACACAGGAACATTCAGGAACACAGGAACATTCAGGAACACAGGAACATTCAGGAACACAGGAACACAGAAACACAGGAACATTCAGGAACACAGGAACACAGGAACATTCAGGAACACAGGAACATTCAGGAACACAGGAACACATGAACATTCAGGAACACAGGAACACAGGACCATTCAGGAACACAGGAACACAGGACCATTCAGGAACACAGGAACACAGGAACACAGAAACATTCAGGAACACAGGAACATTCAGGAACACAGGAACATTCAGGAACACAGGAACATTCAGGAACACAGGAACATTCAGGAACACAGGAACATTCAGGAACACAGGAACACAGGAACACAGGAACACAGGAACATTCAGGAACACAGGAACATTCAGGAACACAGGAACATTCAGGAACACAGGAACACAGGAACACAGAAACACAGGAACATTCAGGAACACAGGAACATTCAGGAACACAGGAACATTCAGGAACACAGGAACACAGAAACACAGGAACATTCAGGAACACAGGAACACAGGAACACAGGAACATTCAGGAACACAGGAACATTCAGGAACACAGGAACACGTGAACATTCAGGAACACAGGAACACAGGACCATTCAGGAACACAGGAACACAGGAACATTCAGGAACACAGGAACACAGGAACACAGGAACACAGGAACACAGGACCATGCAGGAACACAGGAACACAGGAACATTCAGGAACACAGGACCATTCAGGAACATTCAGGAACACAGGAACATTCAGGAACACAGGAACACAGGAACATTCAGGAACACAGGAACACAGGAACACAGGAACATTCAGGAACACGGGACCATTCAGGAACACAGGAACATTCAGGAACACAGGAACACAGGAACATTCAGGAACACAGGACCATTCAGGAACACAGGAACACAGGAACACAGGAACATTCAGGAACACAGAAACATTCAGGAACACAGGAACACAGGAACATTCAGGAACACAGGAACACAGGAACACAGGAACATTCAGGAACACGGGACCATTCAGGAACACAGGAACATTCAGGAACACAGGAACACAGGAACATTCAGGAACACAGGACCATTCAGGAACACAGGAACACAGGAACACAGGAACATTCAGGAACACAGAAACATTCAGGAACACAGGAACACAGGAACACAGGAACATTCGGGAACACAGGAACATGCAGGAACACAGGAACATTTAGGAACACAGGAACATTCAGGAACACAGGAACACAGGAACACAGGAACATTCAGGAACATTCAGGAACACAGGAACATTCAGGAACACAGGAACACAGGAACATTCAGGAACACAGGACCATTCAGGAACACAGGAACACAGGAACACAGGAACATTCAGGAACACAGAAACATTCAGGAACACAGGAACACAGGAACACAGGAACATTCAGGAACACAGGAACATGCAGGAACACAGGAACATTTAGGAACACAGGAACATTCAGGAACACAGGAACACAGGAACACAGGAACATTCAGGAACATTCAGGAACACAGGAACATTCAGGAACACAGGAACATTCAGGAACACAGGAACACAGGAACACAGGAACATTCAGGAACATTCAGGAACACAGGAACATTCAGGAACACAGGAACATTCAGGAACACAGAAACATTCAGGAACACAGGAACACAGGAACACAGGAACATTCAGGAACACAGGAACACAGGAACACAGGAACACAGGAACATTCAGGAACACAGGAACATTCAGGAACACAGGAACATTCAGGAACACAGAAACATTCAGGAACACAGGAACACAGGAACACAGGAACATTCAGGAACACAGGAACATGCAGGAACACAGGAACATTTAGGAACACAGGAACATTCAGGAACACAGGAACATTCAGGAACACAGGAACACAGGAACATTCAGGAACACAGGAACACAGGACCATTCAGGAACACAGGAACATTCAGGAACACAGGAACATTCAGGAACACAGGAACAAAGGAACATTCAGGAACACAGGAACACAGGAACACAGGAACATTCAGGAACACAGGAACACATGAAAATTCCAGAACACAGGAACACAGGAACATTCAGGTACACAGGAACATTCAGGAACACAGGAACACAGGAACATTCAGGAACACAGGAACACAGGAACACAGGAACATTCAGGAACACAGGAACATTCAGGAACACAGGAACATTCAGGAACACAGGAACATTCAGGAACACAGGAACACAGGAACACAGAAACATTCAGGAACACAGGAACACAGGAACATTCAGGAACACAGGAACATTCAGGAACACAGGAACACAGGAACATTCAGGAACAGCGGAACACAGGAACACAGGAACACAGGAACATTCAGGAACACAGGAACATTCAGGAACACAGGAACATTCAGGAACACAGGAACACAGGAACATTCAGGAACACAGGAACACAGGAACATTCAGGAACAGCGGAACACAGGAACACAGGAACACAGGAACATGCAGGAACACAGGAAATCCATTCCAGTGTATCTTTGTCTGATATGAGGAAAACCAGCCTCGGTCTTCAGAAAAACTAAAACTTGGAAAGAGTTTGATTTTTTACACAGGTCAATTAGACTAAATGTAATGCCAAAGCCACTCCATATAGTCTTTCCATATAGACTCCATATAGTCTTTCCATATAGACTCCTTTCCATATAGACTCCATATATAGTCTTTCCATATAGACTCCATATAGTCTTTCCATATAGACTCCATATAGTCTTTCCATATAGACTCCATATAGTCTTTCCATATAGACTCCATATAGTCTTTCCATATAGACTCCATATAGTCTTTCCATATAGACTCTTTCCATATAGACTCTTTCCATATAGACTCCATATAGTCTTTCCATATAGACTCCATATAGTCTTTCCATATAGACTCCATATAGTCTTTCCATATAGACTCCATATAGTCTTTCCATATAGACTCCATATAGTCTTTCCATATAGACTCAATAGTCTTTCCAAAATGTGTTCAAGGTTTTGATATTGCTGTCTATCAATGATTCCGAATCAAATTTACTGAGCTTGATCGATTTTGACAAAAACAATGGATATATGTTGCCCTATGAGTTGCGCAAAGTTGGTAGATTCACAGCTGTAATGAGTCCCAAAGGTTCTCCTACCACGTATTAATTCTGGGGTGATCCTACCATGTATTAACTCTGGGGTTCTCCTACCACGTATTAACTCTGGGGTGCTCCTACCACGTATTAACTCTGGGGTGCTCCTACCACGTATTAACTCTGGGGTGCTCCTACCACGTATCATCTCTGGGGTGCTCCTACCATGTATTAACTCTGGGGTGCTCCTACCATGTATTAACTCTGGGGTGATCCTACCATGTATTAACTCTGGGGTGATCCTACCATGTATTAACTCTGGGGTGCTCCTACCACGTATTAACTCTGGGGTGCTCCTACCACGTATTAACTCTGGGGTGCTCCTACCACGTATTAACTCTGGGGTGCTCCTACCACGTATTATCTCTGGGGTGCTCCTACCATGTATTAACTCTGGGGTGCTCCTACCATGTATTAACTCTGGGGTGCTCCTACCATGTATTAACTCTGGGGTGCTCCTACCATGTATTAACTCTGGGGTGCTCCTACCATGTATTAACTCTGGGGTGCTCCTACCATGTATTAACTCTGGGGTGCTCCTACCAAGTATTAACTCTGGGGTGCTCCTACCAAGTATTAACTCTGGGGTGCTCCTACCATGTATTAACTCTGGGGTGCTCCTACCATGTATTAACTCTGGGGTGATCCTACCATGTATTAACTCTGGGGTGATCCTACCAAGTATTAACTCTGGGGTGCTCCTACCACATATTTTAGCTCTGGGAGTGAAGACATACACAGTCAAGATATGTTTGGTATATATTTTTTAATTTAATTGTTAATATTTTCCATAATTTGTCTTCCAATTTGAAGATGTGAATTAGGTTGTGTAGCTGGTGACTGTACGTTTCCTGGTTGGGTAGAGAGAGAGAGAGAGAGAGAGAGAGAGAGAGAGAGAGAGAGAGAGAGAGAGAGAGAGAGAGAGAGAGAGAGAGAGACACAGACAGAGAGAGAGAGACTGAGAGAGAGAGAGAGATAGAAAGAGCAAAGAGAGCGAGAGATGGAGAGAGAGAGAGTGTGAGAGAGAGAGAGAGAGAAAGAAAATGAAAGAGAGAGAGAGCGAGTGAGAGAGAGAGAGAGAGAGAGAGAGAGAGAGAGAGAGAGAGAGAGAGAGAGAGAGAGAGAGAGACTGATCACTCCAATCCACAAAAGTGGAGACAATTTTGACCCCAATAACTACCGTAGGATATGCGTCAACAGCAACCTTGGGAAACTCCTCTGCATTATCATTAACAACAGACAAGTACATTTCCTCAATGAAAACAATGTACTGAGCAAATGTCAAATTGGCCTTTTACCAAACTTACTGTACGACAGACCATGTATTCACCCTGCGCACCCTAATAGTCAAACAAACAAACCAAAACAAAGCCTTCTCATGCTTTGTTGATTTCAAAATAATCTTTCGACTCAATTTTGGCATGAGGGTCTGCTATACATATTTACGGAAAGTTGCGTTAGTAGAAAAACATACAACATTATGAAATCCATGTAAACCAACAATTACTGTTCGGTTTATAATTGGCAAAAAACACACACATTTCTTTCCACAGGGCAGGGGTGTGAGACAGGGATACAGCTTAAGCCCCACCCTCTTCAACATATATATCAACGAATTAGAACTAGAACAGTCTGCAGCAGTCTACTGTTTTCTGTTGACCTGGTGCTTCTGACCCAAACCAAGGAGGGCCTACAGCAGCACCTAGATCTTCTGCACAGATTCTGCCAGACCTGGACCCTGACAGTAAATCTCACTAAAACAACAATAATGGTGTTCCAAAAAAGGTCCAGTTGCCAGGACCACAAATACAAATCAGTTATATAACAAATTGGATGCAGTCTCTCACAGTGCCATCCGTTTTGTCACCACAAATACAAATTCTACCTGGACACCGTTGCCCTAGGCAACACAAAAAATCTATACATACCTTGGCCTAAACATCAGCACCACAAGTAACTTCCACAAATCTGTGAATGATCTAACAGACAAGGTAAGAAGGGCATTCTATGCCATCAAAAGGAAAATAACATTTCACATACCAATTAGGATCTGGCTAAAAATACTTGAATCATTTATAGAACCCATTGCCCTTTATGGTTGTGAGGTCTTGGGTCTGCTCACCATCTAAGAATTGACAAAATGGGAGAGAGGGAGTGAGTGAGTGAGTGAGTGAGTGAGTGAGTGAGTGAGTGAGTGAGTGAGTGAGAGAGAGAGAGAGAGAGAGAGAGAGAGAGAGAGAGAGAGAGAGAGAGAGAGAGAGAGAGAGAGAGAGAGAGAGCAAAAATAGCAAAAACCATTAGTGGCCAATGTCTGACGCTGGCATCTTCAAATCTCGTTACCTTTGCCTGATGCAATACGAAGGCAATACACAGCGTAACAGTGTGATGTCTCTCTCTCTCCCTCTCTCTCTCTCTCTCTCTCTCTCTCTCTACCTAGGCTCCTCTTCTTTGCCCCTGGCCACTCTCTCTCTCCTTATTTCCCTCAGTATTGCTATGTTCACTATCTCTCTTCCTCTCCTTTCACCCTCTCTTTCATTATTGTTGCCTCTACCTTTCTGGTATTACACTATCTACCTTTTCTGTCCTCCACTCTCTCTCTCTCTCTCTCTCTCTCTCTCTCTCTCTCTCTCTCTCTCTCTCTCTCTTTCTAACTCTCTCTCTCTCTCTCTCTCTCTCTCTCTCTCTCTCTCTCTCTCTCTCTCTCTCTCTCTCTCTCTCTCTCTCTCTCTCTCTCTCTCTATTCTTTCTCTCTCTCTATGTATATATATATATATATACATATATACAGTGTGGCAAAAAAGTATTTAGTCTACCACCAATTGTGCAAGTTCTCCCACTTAAAAAGATGAGAGAGGCCTGTAATTTTCATCCTAGGTACACTTCAACTATGACAGACAAAATGAGGGAAAAAAAATGCCAGAAAATCACATTGTAGGATTTGTTATGAATTTATTTGCAAATTATGGTTGAAAATAAGTATTTGGTCACCTACAAACAAGCAAGATTTCTGGCTTTCACAGACCTGTAACTTCTTCTTTAAACTTCTTGCGACTAGCAAGATCCGGGATCGTAATCATAGCCTCAAACGAATTAGCATAATGCAGCGGACATAAATACCCCTAGAAACTTTTCAGATTTATGAAAATCGCAAATGAAATATATTCAAACATAAGCTTAGCCTTTTGTTAACAACACTGTCATCTCAGATTTTCAAAATAAGCGTTACAGCCAACGCTAGACAAGCATTTGTGTAAGTTTATCATGGCATAATGCTATGCTAGGCTCTGCTGGCAGCAGGCAACATTTTCACAAAAATAAGAAAAGCAACCAAATTGAATAATTTACCTTTGAAGAACTTCGGATGCTTTCACTCAGGAGACTCCCAGATAGATAGCCTATAATATTATTTTTGTAGGCGAAATAGCTCCCGTTTGTTCATCCTGCTTGGCTGAAAATGCTACCACTACAATGCCAAACTTTTTCCAAAATTAGCTCCATAATATCGACAGAAACACGGCAAAGGTTGTTTAGGATCCCATCCTCAAGGTGTTTTTAACATATATATTAGATAATATATCCGTCGAGGCAATTGGTTTCTCATAAGAAGCGATTGGAAAAATGGCTACCTCAGTATTTTAAGCAAGATTTTCTGCGGGAGACACCATGTAACCACTTGCTATATATGGTCCCTTACGGCTATTCTTCAATGGAAATGCGTAAAAAGACGTCACAATGCTGTAGACACCTTGGGGAATAAGTGGAAAACATAAGCTCATTCGTAGCTCATTCACAGCCATATAAGTAATCATTGGCATGAGGCGGTTTCAAAAAATGCGGCACTTCCTGGTTGGATATTTATCTGGGTTTTGCCTGTAACATCAGTTCTGTTGCACTCACAGACAATATCTTTGCAGTTTTGGAAATGTCTGAGTGTTTTCTATCCAAAGCTGTCAATTATATGCATAGTCGAGCATCTTTTCGTGACAAAATATCTTGTTTAAAACGGGAACGTTTTTCATCCCAAAATTGTAATAGCGCCCCCTAATGCTTAACTGGTTGAGGCTCCTCTGTCCTCCACTCGTTACCTGTATTAATGGCACCTGTTTGAACTTGTTATCAGTATAAAATACACCTGTCCACAACCTCAAACAGTCACATTCCAAACTCCACTATGGCCAAGACCAAAGAGCTGTCAAAGGACACCAGAAACAAAATTGTAGACCTGCACCAGGCTGGGAAGAATGAATCTGCAATAGGTAAGCAACTTGGTTTGAAGAAATCAACTGTGGGAGCAATTATTAGGAAATGGAAGACATACAAGACCACTGATAATCTCCCGCGATCTGGGGCTCCACGCAAGATCTCACCCCGTGGGGTCAAAATGATCACAAGAACGGTGAGCAAAAATCCCAGAACCACACGGGGGGACCTAGTGAATGACCTGCAGAGAGCTGGGACCAAAGTAACAAAGTCTACCATCAGCAAGGGCATTGAAGATGAAACGTGGCTGGGTCTTTCAGCATGACAATGATCCCAAACACACCACCCGGGCAACGAAGGAGTGGCTTCGTAAGAAGCATTTCAAGGTCCTGGAGTAGCCTAGCCAGTCTCCAGATCTCAACCCCATAGAACATCTTTGGAGGGAGTTGAAAGTCTGTGTTGCCCAGCAACAGCCCCAAAACATCACTGCTCTAGAGGAGATCTGCATGGAGGAATGGGCCAAAATACCAGCAACAGTGTGTGAAAACCTTGTGAAGACTTACAGAAAACTTTTGACCTCTGTCATTGCCAACAAAGGGTACATAACAAAGTATCAAGATAAACTTTTGTTATTGACCAAAT
Organism: Oncorhynchus keta; assembly: GCF_023373465.1. Taxonomy (NCBI): domain Eukaryota; kingdom Metazoa; phylum Chordata; class Actinopteri; order Salmoniformes; family Salmonidae; genus Oncorhynchus; species Oncorhynchus keta. Next base: position 9,321,286 of record NC_068439.1, on the reverse strand, counting down.
ACTTATTTTCCACCATAATGTGCAAATAAATTCATTAAAAATACTACAATGTGATTTTCTGGATTTTTATTTCTGATTTTGTCTGTCATAGTTGAACTGTACCTATGATGAAAATTACAGGCCTCTCTCATATTTTTAAGTGGGAGAACTTGCACAATTGGTGTCTGACTAAATACTTTTTTGCACCACTGTGTATATATATATGTATATATATATATATATATATATATATATATATATATATATATATATATATATATATATATATAGTATATATATTTATAAATATATGTATTTTTGTATATAGTATACAGATACTGTATTTCTCTCTCTCATTGTATATTCATATCCCATTTATCAGCCAAATAATGGTGTCAAGTCAAGTAGATGAAAGTAAAAAACATCGCCCTTCCCAGTTGGAGAAGAAGGAAGAATCAGTGATCTCAATATGGGAATTCCCCTTTTGTGTGTTTCTTTACAACTGGGAATTCTTCCCTCATAGATTATATCCCCACTCTTCCATATCTCTGCCCTGTAAAGCATCTGGTTTCCCCGTGGAGATACATCCATACATTCAGCACATACCCCCTCTCCACTGCCAGCTCACCCTAGGATCAGTGCACTCTCTCTGGGGAGGCAGGGAAGGCATGCCCCCTGGAGAGGATTTAAAAACAGGCAGTTCTCTGGAGATATCTTGCTGTACGGTTCCATAAAGCCACAGACACCATGCTACGTTTATGTTGACATACAGTTTAATATCTAACACTTATGTCTGTATTACTGATAACTATATTTACTTTCTTAAACCCATGACTTTACAATGAACTACTGGGAAATAATTAATGGTGTTAGCTACAGTACATTAGAATAAAAGAAGCGGGTATTTTAGAGTTGCCTGAGGGTCTTGTGAAGCGTGGATCTAATATAGGATTTCTTTAGTGCAGGGAAGAGTGGGTTCGCTATATTGTTATAAACATTGAATATTCTCTTTACTCCCCTGACATCTACTGTATAAAACTAAAGAGGTATATTTGAAAAGTGAGAACGAGAGTATGATACCATACTATACACTACAGTACAATATAATACTATACGCCACAGTGTGATAGTATACACTACAATATAATACTACACACTACAGTATGATAGTATACACTACTGTTTGAGAGTATACAGTACAGTACAATATAATACTATACACTACAGTATGATAGTATACACTAGAGTACAATATAATACTATACACTACAGTATGATAGTATACACTACAATATAATACTATACACTACAGTATGATACTATACACTACAATATAATACTATACACTACAGTACAATATAATACTATACACTACAGTATGATAGTATACACTATAGTACAATATAATACTATACACTACAGTATAATAGTATACACTACAATATAATACTATACACTACAGTATGATACTATACACTACAATATAATACTATACACTACAGTATGATACTACACACTACAGTATAATACTATACCCTACAGTATAATACTGTACACTACAGTATAATACTACACACTACAGAATTATACTATACACTACAATATAATACTATACACTAAGGTATGATACTATACAAAACAGTATGATACTATACACTACAATATAATACTATACACTAAAGTACAGTATGATACCATACACGACAGTATAATACTATACTATACTATACACTACAATATCATACTATACAATACAGTATGATACTATACACTCAGTATAATGCTATACACTACAGTATGATACTACACACTACAATATAATACTATACACTACAATATAATATTATACACTGCAGTATAATACTGTACACTACAGTATAATACTATACACTACAGTATGATACTATACACTACAGTATAATACTATACACTACAGTATAATACTATACACTACAGTATGATACTATACACTACAGTATGATACTATACACTACAGTGTGATACTTTACACTACAGTATGATCATATACACTACAGTGTGATACTATACACTACAGTGTGATACTTTACACTACAGTATAATACTACACGCTACAGTATAATACACTACACTACAGTATTATACTACACACTACAACATAATACTATACACTGCAATATAATACTATACACTACAGTATGATCATATACACTACAGTATAATATGACACTATACATTACAATATGATAATATGATGAGGGAAGAGAGAGGTGGGGAGATGAGGTAGATGAGTGAAGATAGAGGGAAATGAGGGAGATGAGGGAAATGAGGGAGATGAGTGAAGATAGAGGGAAATGAGGGAGATGAGGGAAGAGAGAGGGAGATGAAGGAGATGAGGGAAGAGAGAGGGAGCTGAGGAGATGAGGTAGAAAGAGAGAGGGAGTTAAGGTAGATGAGGGAAGAGAGAGGGAGATGAGAGAGATGAGAGAAGAGAGAGGGAGATGAGGGAGATGAGGGAGAGGGGGAAGAGAGAGGGAGATAAGGGAGATGAGGGAAGAGAGAGGGAGTTAAGGTAGATGAGGGAAGAGAGAGGGAGTTAAGGTAGATGAGGGAAGAGAGAGGGATATGAGGGAGATGAGGAAAGAGAGAGGGAGTTAAGGTAGATGAGGGAAGAGAGAGGGAGTTAAGGTAGATGTGGGAAGAGAGAGGGATATGAGGGAGATGAGGAAAGAGAGAGGGAGCTGAGGGAGATGAGGGAAGAGAGAGGGAGTTAAGGTAGATGAGGGAAGAGAGAGGGATATGAGGGAGATGAGGAAAGAGAGCTGAGGGAGATGAGGGAGATGAGGGAAGAGGAGGGAGATGAGAGAAGAGAGATGATAGATGAGGGAGATGAGGGCAAAGAGAGGGATATCTATTATAAAATAAATGCTTGCATGATATACTGAGTACACCCATACACACACTCACTCACACACGCATGCACACACACACACGCACTCACACACGCACGCACACACTCACACCACACACTTTATACACATTTTTTGGATCATTTGATATGGACAGAACCAGATTAAAATTAAACTCCAAACGCCCAGACTGTTCTGTAAATGCAGTCCTGAGATTGACCTGTTCAGAAGAGTGACCAACCAGATGTCCTGAGATTGACCTGTTCAGAAGAGTGACCAACCAGATGTCCTGAGATTGACCTGTTCAGAAGAGTGACCAACCAGATGTCCTGAGATTGACCTGTTCAGAAGAGTGACCAACCAGATGTCCTGAGATTGACCTGTTCAGAAGAGTGACAGCTACCTGTGTCCTGCATAACTTCATGAGGATGGACACAAGGACCAGGAGGGGATCTGCAGCTCGCCGCCGCGTCCCAGAGGAGAAGTCTGCTGCTCTACAGGAGGGGATCTGCAGCTCACCACCGTGTCCCAGAGGAGAAGTCTGGTGCTCTACAGGAGGGGATCTGCAGCTCACCACCGTGTCCCAGAGGAGAAGTCTGCTGCTCTACAGGAGGGGATGTGCAGCTCACCACCGTGTCCCAGAGGAGAAGTCTGCTGCTCTACAGGAGGGGATCTGCAGCTCACCACCGTGTCCCAGAGGAGAAGTCTGCTGCTCTACAGGAGGGGATCTGCAGCTCACCGCCGCGTCCCAGAGGAGAAGTCTGCTGCTCTACAGGAGGGGATCTGCAGCTCACCACCGTGTCCCAGAGGAGAAGTCTGCTGCTCTACAGGAGGGGATCTGCAGCTCACCACCGTGTCCCAGAGGAGAAGTCTGCTGCTCTACAGGAGGGGATGTGCAGCTCACCACCGTGTCCCAGAGGAGAAGTCTGCTGCTCTACAGGAGGGGATCTGCAGCTCACCACCGCGTCCCAGAGGAGAAGTCTGCTGCTCTACAGGAGGGGATCTGCAGCTCACCGCCGCGTCCCAGAGGAGAAGTCTGCTGCTCTACAGGAGGGGATCTGCAGCTCACCACCGTGTCCCAGAGGAGAAGTCTGCTGCTCTACAGGAGGGGATCTGCAGCTCACCACCGTGTCCCAGAGGAGAAGTCTGCTGCTCTACAGGAGGGGATCTGCAGCTCACCACCGCGTCCCAGAGGAGAAGTCTGCTGCTCTACAGGAGGGGATCTGCAGCTCGCCGCCGCGTCCCAGAGGAGAAGTCTGCTGCTCTACAGGGTGTTTCAAGGACGGGGTCCTACAACATAGCATGGGAGGTAATCCGTGTGGGAGATCTTCACCTCCTACTCCTTCGAAGAAGGTGCTGTTTCCTAGCAACACCATAGACTACACTATGCACAACCAAAGTTTCTTTTAAGAGCCATTCACATTGCAATAAGAGTATTCTTCCAATTACTTACTGTAGCTATGTCAACTGCAGTTATTCAATTCCCAGTTTCTCTCCCTTTGATTTCTACTTCTCAGGTTAGGGTGTTGTTTAGGTAAGGGTGATGTCTATACAAAAACAAAACAGGCTATTTTAAATCAGCCATATTAAAAAATAATAATAATAAATAAAGTAGAACAATTAGACACTACCTTCAAAGAATAGGTAAGAAGGCCAACCATGGAGAATAGTAAGACACTTTATTATTTACAGAACGATGCTATATTGTTTGTCATCGTGTGTCCGTTCATGTTTTTCAGTATAAAGTACTCTGCAGCCACTTAGTGTGGTGTGGACACCAGGTGAGGCCAGTGGACACCAGGTGAGGCCAGTGGACACCAGGTGAGGCCAGTGGACACCAGGTGAGGCCAGTGGACACCAGGTGAGGCCAGTGGACACCAGGTGAGGCCAGTGGACACCAGGTGAGGCCAGTGGACACCAGGTGAGGCCAGTGGACACCAGGTGAGGCCAGTGGACACCAGGTGAGGCCAGTGGACACCAGGTGAGGCCAGTAGACACCAGGTGAGGCCAGTGGACACCAGGTGAGGCCAGTGGACACCAGGTGAGGCCAGTAGACACCAGGTGAGGCCAGTAGACACCAGGTGAGGCCAGTGGACACCAGGTGAGGCCAGTGGACACCAGGTGAGGCCAGTGGACACCAGGTGAGGCCAGTGGACACCAGGTGAGGCCAGTGGACACCAGGTGAGGCCAGTGGACACCAGGTGAGGCCAGTGGACACCAGGTGAGGCCAGTGGACACCAGGTGAGGCCAGTGGACACCAGGTGAGGCCAGTAGACACCAGGTGAGGCCAGTGGACACCAGGTGAGGCCAGTGGACACCAGGTGAGGCCAGTGGACACCAGGTGAGGCCAGTGGACACCAGGTGAGGCCAGTGGACACCAGGTGAGGCCAGTGGACACCAGGTGAGGCCAGTGGACACCAGGTGAGGCCAGTGGACACCAGGTGAGGCCAGTGGACACCAGGTGAGGCCAGTGGACACCAGGTGAGGCCAGTAGACACCAGGTGAGGCCAGTGGACACCAGGTGAGGACACACACACAGATTCCTGTTCAACACTGTCCCTTTAACTATCTTATTTGATCAATAACAGTCTCTCTTCTTCACGCGCTCCTCTTCTCCCTAAAATCCTCTAGGTTATATCAGCTGAGCGGGGAACCCCTCCCGCGTCTGAACTGACTACATAGAGGGCACAACATGATCAGAGGTGAGAGGTCACTTGGTCAGGACAACAGGAAGTATTATTAAAGAGATGCTTTACATTGAAATACAGATAGAGATGCAGTAGTCCCAGAGTTAATGATCCCAGGTCAGTTTTGCATTTCACCTCCTGATTATTATGATGACTAACAATGATAGAATAAAAAGAAAAACGTAAGGCTTAAACATCTCTCTCTCTCCGTCTGTCTCTCATCTGCAGATATGTTTTGATGTGAGAGAGGATGCCAACCCCCCAGTTCCATCATTGCCACCTCACCCGCTTCGGGCCGACTAGAGACACTGTTATGTAATTGTGATGAACTGAGACAATATGTTAGGTAGCACTGTGATTCATTAATCATATGCTGCCTTCCCTGCTCCTCTGGTCTTACCTCTTTCCCTTTCTGTCTCTTACACCTCTGTCTTCCTCTGTTTTAATAATGCACAACAGATGTGCATTGAAGTACAGATTGAACTTGTATTCATAATATTACAATTATAATATTTATAATGTATGGAGTTACATCACTTGGATAATTAACTGCTTTCAATAAATTGTTTCTCTACTGGTGTAAGGGTCCTATGTGAAGCTGGTGTAAGGGTCCTATGTGTAGCTGGTGTAAGGGTCATATGTGTAGCTCGAATAAGGGTCCTATGTGTAGCTGGAATAAGGGTCCTATGTGTAGCTGGAATAAGGGTCCTATGTGAAGCTGGTGTAAGGGTCCTATGTGAAGCTGGTGTAAGGGTCCTATGTGTAGCTGGTATAAGGGTCCTTCCTATGTGAAGCTGGTGTAAGGGTCCTATGTGTAGCTGGTGTAAGGGTCCTATGTGTAGCTGGAATAAGGGTCCTAAATGTAGCTGGTGTCAGGGCCCTATGTGTAGCTGGAATAACGGTCCTACGTGTAGCTGGAATAAGGGTCCTATGTGTAGCTGGAATAAGGGTCCTACATGTAGCTGGAATAAGGGTCCTATGTGTAGCTGGTGTAAGGGCCCTATGTGTAGCTGGAATAAGGGTCCTATGTGTAGCTGGAATAAGGGTCCTACATGTAGCTGGAATAAGGGTCCTATGTGTAGCTGGAATAAGGGTCCTACGTGTAGCTGGAATAAGGGTCCTATGTGTAGCTGGAATAAGGGTCCTATGTGTAGCTGGTGTAAGGGCCCTATGTGTAGCTGGAATAAGCGTCCTATGTGTAGCTGGTGTAAGGGTCCTATGTGTAGCTGGTGTAAGGGTCCTATGTGTAGCTGGAATAAGGGTCCTATGTGTAGCTGGTGTAAGGGTCCTATGTGTAGCTGGTGTAAGGGTCCTATGTGTAGCTGGAATAAGGGTCCTATGTGTAGCTGGTGTAAGGGTCCTATGTGTAGCTGGAATAAGGGTCCTATGTGTAGCTGGTGTAAGAGTCCTATGTGTAGCTGGAATAAGGGTCCTATGTGTAGCTGGAATAAGGGTCCTATGTGTAGCTGGAATAAGGGTCCTACATGTAGCTGGAATAAGGGTCCTATGTGTAGCTGGTGTAAGGGCCCTATGTGTAGCTGGAATAAGGGTCCTATGTGTAGCTGGAATAAGGGTCCTACATGTAGCTGGAATAAGGGTCCTATGTGTAGCTGGAATAAGGGTCCTACGTGTAGCTGGAATAAGGGTCCTATGTGTAGCTGGTGTAAGGGTCCTATGTGAAGCTGGTGTAAGGGTCCTATGTGTAGCTGGTGTAGGGGTCCTATGTGTAGCTGGTGTAAGGGTCCTATGTGTAGCTGGTGTAAGGGTCCTATGTGTAGCTGGTGTAAGGGTCCTGTGTAGCTGGTGTAAGGGTCCTATGTGTAGCTGGTGTAAGGGTCCTATGTGTAGCTGGTGTAAGGGTCCTATGTGTAGCTGGTGTAAGGGTCCTATGTGAAGCTGGTGTAAGGGTCCTATGTGTAGCTGGTGTAGGGGTCCTATGTGTAGCTGGTGTAAGGGTCCTATGTGTAGCTGGTGTAAGGGTCCTATGTGTAGCTGGTGTAAGGGTCCTATGTGTAGCTGGTGTAAGGGTCCTATGTGTAGCTGGAATAAGGGTCCTATGTGTAGCTGGAATAAGGGTCCTATGTGTAGCTGGAATAAGGGTCCTATGTGTAGCTGGTGTAAGGGTCCTATGTGTAGCTGGTGTAAGGGTCCTATGTGTAGCTGGAATAAGGGTCCTTCCTATGTGTAGCTGGAATAAGGGTCCTATGTGTAGCTGGTGTAAGGGTCCTATGTGTAGCTGGTGTAAGGGTCCTATGTGTAGCTGGAATAAGGGTCCTATGTGTAGCTGGTGTAAGGGTCCTATGTGTAGCTGGTGTAAGGGTCCTATGTGTAGCTGGAATAAGGGTCCTATGTGAAGCTGGTGTAAGGGTCCTATGTGTAGCTGGTGTAAGGGTCCTATGTGTAGCTGGTGTAGGGAGTCAGGCGCAGGACAGCAGATATGAGTAATCAAAGTACTCACAAAATACAAATATACAAGGCAACAATGATAGCCCACAAACACGGACCAAATAACAATAAATAATCACTCACGAACACAACATGGGGAACAGAGGGTTAAATAATAAACAAGTAATTGGTTGAGTGAAGCCAGGTGTGATAAGACAAAGACAGAACAAATGGAAAATGAAAAGTGGATCGGCGGTGGCTAGAAAGCCGGTGACGTCGACCGCCGAACGGCGCCCGAACAAGGAGGAAGTCGTGACAACTGGTTGAAATTAAGTTTCTCGTTTGAGAGCATTGGACTCGTAACTTAAAGGTTGCAAGTTCAAACCCCCGAGCTGACAAGGTACAAATCTGTCGTTCTGCCCTAAACAGGCAGTTAACCCACTGTTTCTAGGCCGTCATTGAAAATAAGAATTGGTTCTAAACTGACTTGCCTAGTTAAATTAAGTAATAAAAAAAAATACTACACCTATCCTGTTTATCAGATCAACGCAGATGAAGGGCATTATACAGTGGGGCAAAAAAAGTATTTAGTCAGCCACCAAATGTGCAAGTTCTCCCACTTAAAAAGATGAGAGAGGCCTGTAATTTTCATCATAGGTACACTTCAACTATGACAGACAAAATGAGAAAGAAAATCCAGACCTGTAACTTCTTCTTTAAGAGGCTCCTCTGTCCTCCACTTGTTTCCTGTATTAATGGCACCTGTTTGAACTCGTTATCAGTATAAAAGACACCTGTCCACAACCTCAAACAGTCACACTCCAAGCTCAACTATGGCCAAGACAAAGAGCTGTCAAAGGACACCAGAAACAAACATCATTGGCACCAAGTTATATTATATTCTACCCAATCCATAGGCTTCATTAATGTTATTCAGACTGTTTTGAAGTCTATACAACTGGTTATGATAGCTGAGGTTAATAGCTAGGTTCTGAACTAATATGTTTTCCAAACGTTTGGGTCCATACACAGATCGGCTAGATAGCTAACTACACATCCATAGGCATACAGGTATTTTATCCTCCACTGCACAATAAGCAAGAACACAGCTAGCTACGTTATTTCATCTATCTGCATTGCATGGCAAATATCAGCAAGCAAGCAAACACAATTTAACATTACATTTGCAGTAAATGTTTTAGCTAGCTAGATTATTTACATCCACTGTTTCCCAAGACGACAGCCTGGTTTGCTGGTTGTTTCAGGAGTCCCTAAAACATTAAACAACCATAATTAAAATGTCATACTCATGTCACAACACCCTTAACGCTAGCCAGCTAGCTGGCTAATGTTAGCTAGTCAGCTAGCTGGCTAATGTTAGCTAGTCAGCTAGCTGGCTAATGTTAGCTAGTCAGCGAGCTGGCTATCAATCAATCAATCAAATATTATTTATATAGCACTTCGTACATCAACTGATATCTCAAAGTGCTGTACAGAAACCCAGCCTAAAACCCCAAACAGCAAGCAATGCAGGTGTAGAAGCACGGTGGCTAGGAAAAACTCCCTAGAAAGGCCAAAACCTAGGAAGAAACCTAGAGAGGAACCAGGCTATGTGGGGTGGCCAGTCCTCTTCTGGCTGTGCCGGGTGGAGATTATAACAGAACATGGCCAAGATGTTCAAATGTTCATAAATGACCAGCATGGTCGAATAATAACAAGGCAGAACAGTTGAAACTGGAGCAGCAGCACAGTCAGGTGGACTGGGGACAGCAAGGAGTCATCATGTCAGGTCGTCCTGGGGCACGGTCCTTGGGCTCAGGTCCTCCGAGAGAGAGAAAGAAAGAGAGAATTAGAGAGAGCATATGTGGGGTGGCCAGTCCTCTTCTGGCTGTGCCGGGTGGAGATTATAACAGAACATGGCCAAGATGTTCAAATGTTCATAAATGACCAGCATGGTCAAATAATAGTAAGGCAGAACAGTTGAAACTGGAGCAGCAGCATGGCCAGGTGGACTGGGGACAGCAAGGAGTCATCATGTCAGGTAGTCCTGGGGCATGGTCCTAGGGCTCAGGTCAGTTGAAACTGGAGCAGCAGCATGGCCAGGTGGACTGGGGACAGCAAGGAGCCATCATGTCAGGTAGTCCTGGGGCATGGTCCTAGGGCTCAGGTCCTCCGAGAGAGAGAAAGAAAGAAGGAGAGAATTAGAGAACGCACACTTAGATTCACACAGGACACCGAATAGGACAGGATAATTACTCCAGATATAACAAACTGACCCTAGCCCCCGACACAAACTACTGCAGCATAAATACTGGAGGCTGAGACAGGAGGGGTCAGGAGACACTGTGGCACCATCCGAGGACACCCCGGACAGGGCCAAACAGGAAGGATATAACCCCACCCACTTTGCCAAAGCACAGCCCCCACACCACTAGAGGGATATCTTCAACCACCAACTTACCATCCTGAGACAAGGCTGAGTATAGCCCACAAAGATCTCCGCCACGGCACAACCCAAGGGGGGCGCCAACCCAGACAGGATGACCACAACAGTGAATCAACCCACTCAGGTGACGCACCCCCTGCAGGGACGGCATGAGAGAGCCCCAGTAAGCCAGTGACTCAGCCCCTGTAATAGGGTTAGAGGCAGAGAATCCCAGTGGAAAGAGGGGAACTGGCCAGGCAGAGACAGCAAGGGCGGTTCGTTGCTCCAGAGCCTTTCCGTTCACCTTCCTACTCCTGGGCCAGACTACACTCAATCATATGACCCACTGAAGAGATGAGTCTTCAGTAAAGACTTAAAGGTTGAGACCGAGTTTGCGTCTCTGACATGGGTAGGCAGACCGTTCCATAAAAATGGAGCTCTATAGGAGAAAGCCCTGCCTCCAGCTGTTTGCTTAGAAATTCTAGGGACAATTCGGAGGCCTGCATCTTGTGACCGTAGCGTACGTGTAGGTATGTACGGCAGGACCAAATCAGAGAGATAGGTAGGAGCAAGCCCATGTAATGCTTTGTAGGTTAGCAGTAAAACCTTGAAATCAGCCCTTGCTTTGACAGGAAGCCAGTGTAGAGAGGCTAGCACTGGAGTAATATGATCAAATTTTTTGGTTCTAGTCAGGATTCTAGCAGCCGTATTTAGCACTAACTGAAATTTATTTAGTGCTTTATCCGGGTAGCCGGAAAGTAGAGCATTGCAGTAGTCTAACCTAGAAGTGACAAAAGCATGGATGATTTTTTCTGCATCATTTTTGGACAGAAAGTTTCTGATTTTTGCAATATTACGTAGATGGAAAAAAGCTGTCCTCGAAATGGTCTTGATATGTTCTTCAAAAGAGAGATCAGGGTCCAGAGTAACGCCGAGGTCCTTCACAGTTTTATTTGAGACGACTGTACAACCATTAAGATTAATTGTCAGATTCAACAGAAGATCTCTTTGTTTCTTGGGACCTAGAACAAGCATCTCTGTTTTGTCCGAGTTTAAAGAGGAGTCCGTAATTTGCTTTCTAATAATCATAATCTTTTCCTCAAAGAAGTTCATGAATTTATCACTGCTAAAGTGAAAGTCATCCTCTCTTCGGGAATGCTGCTTTTTAGTTAGCTTTGCGACAGTATCAAATAGGAATTTCGGATTGTTCTTATATTCCTCAATTAAGTTAGAAAAATAGGATGATCGAGCAGCAGTAAGGGCTCTTCGGTACTGCACGGTACCGTCTTTCCAAGCTAGTCGGAAGACTTCCAGTTTGGTGTGGCGCCATTTCCGTTCCAATTTTCTGGAAGCCTGCTTCAGAGCTCGGGTATTTTCTGTGTACCAGGGAACTAGTTTCTTATGAGAAATGTTTTTAGTTTTTAGGGGTTAGCTAAATGTTAGCTAATGTTAGCTAGTCAGCTAGCTTGCTAAATCGCCATTTTCGTAAATTAACTGTATGATTAAAAAATGTGTTTCACCACGAGGATTCCTGTGCTAGTGTATCATGCCCGTAACTGGTAGAAATATGAATGGGAAGAGGTGTTTCACCACGAGGATTCCTGTGCTAGTGTATCATGCCCGTCACTGATAGAAATATGCAGAGTTTGAGTTTCAAGTTTGGGGAAGATTATTTTCAACATAAAAATGCACCTTTATAATTCAAACTTTACAAGCATAAGCGCATTTGTGGTCACTTTTGATATGGATGTTTTCCCGCTAATGGAACATTCACACCTATAGCCTACTGCTGTGTGCGAATTGCTACGCTTATAATGTCAAGCAATAGCCTTCATTGTTGATCAATATTTTAAGCTAAACGTTCTGGTCTGTTGTTTCAGGCTCATTTGGGTAAAACAGGTTTTTGGATGCTAGTGGTTGTATTAATGTGGGATCTATCTCATCCCACAACTGTCCAGACTGTGTTTGGATTATGTGACTTACCACCTGGATTCGGTCTTATGTAGCAAAATGTGAAATGCTGTTTTTTTTTTTACATTGGATAAAAGTAGAGACTCAGAGCTACAAAATGGTATATAATACACTGCATTGGAGGAACAACGGGAAAGTAATTTTGCTTTGAAGGTTGATCAACCTGTAAACTCACTTTTTAATGTTTTGTTATCTAGTGGAGAGCTTTTATAATTCTTTGTCTACACCCATTCAGCATCGTTCACACCCCCTTAAGCTTTAGCCCCGCCCATTCAGCATCGTTCACACCCTCTTAAGCTTTAGCCCCGCCCATTCAGCACCGTTCACACCCTCTTAAGCTTTAGCCCCGCCCATTCAGCATCGTTCACACCCCCTTAAGCTTTAGCCCCGCCCATTCAGCATCGTTCACACCCTCTTAAGCTTTAGCCCCGCCCATTCAGCACCGTTCACACCCTCTTAAGCTTTAGCCCCGCCCATTCAGCACCGTTCACACCCTCTTAAGCTTTAGCCCCGCCCATCTCGTTTTGCTCTCGGTGTGAAGGTTTTCCTCCTCTTCGTCTGAATATGCGGCGTGGTAAGTGTCCATGGTTCTTTTAATAAGAAATACTCAATATGAACACAACAGAATACAAAAAACAATAAACGTGGAACGAACGAAAACCAAAACAGTACAGTGTGGTAAAAAACACAGACATGGAAACAAACACCTACAAACACACAGTGAAACCCAGGCTACCTAAGTATGATTCTCAATCAGAGACAACCAGGCTACCTAAGTATGATTCTCAATCAGAGACAACCTATGACACCTGCCTCTGATTGAGAACCATACTAGGCCGAAACATTGAAATCCATAAACTGCCCACCCCAACTCACGCCCTGACCATACTAAATCATGACAAAACAAAGGAAATAAAGGTCAGAACGTGACACTCGGAGCGTTCACTTTAACATTCTGACAGATGATTTGTTTACCTCAGGATAACATGAAAACATCCTAACAAACTCTGCTGGCAACAATTTCATTAAGCTTTTTTGCAGACGTTTACTGACACCGGCCATATTCAATGGGTGTTGTACACACGTCACGTAACGTTAGCTAGCGAGCCAGACAGCTAACGTTAGCTAGCTAGCTAACAGTACACTTTAGCTTGAAATGAAAGCCCTTTCTGTCAAAATTAGAAACGTGTAACATCTAAAAATGTAGCTAGCTAACGTTAGACTATCTTACCTGTATACACCATCATGCGTGATGGACGCGTCTCCCTGTCAGGAATGCCATACCATGGTTGCCCTTAGTTTGAAGATGTAATCCGTAATCGAGTCACATATTTCATTCTTGCACAGAATAGAATTGGTCAACTTACTATGGGGGATAGTAGATTGACACAGGCTAGTGCTTTTGCTGTTCGTTAGGCCTATTCATCTTGTTGGCCAATGAAAAGTAAATGAGGACAGTACTTCCAATATCTTCAATATGCTCCTCGGAATTGGATAAGGACACGTGCAGTTGCGTCCCGGATGACGGAGAGCCATGTGAGTGAGACTTGCTTTGGAGCACTCAGAACTCAGGGAGAAGGGATTTATAATTCTTATATCCAGCCCAAGGGAACAATGGCCGCTAGCCGCAAAAGGAATGGATTTTTTTTAGGGGGCATTACGGCCACACGAAGGGGATGCGGCCGGGAAATTTGAGGCATTATCAAGTGCTTGTCAAATTGTGAATGAGAGACTGATGAAGTGTGTACACAGCTCATGCCTTTCATGCATCTTTTTTCAAATCATCATTATCGTCTCATCATGCAGCCTTACAATGTATTAATAATCTAAACACATAGTCCAACGTTTATAGAACAAAGTCACATTAATAACTCTAAATTAAGCATCTAGGAGGACCTATTTCTTTGTTAACCGTTCAACACAAAATAGCTGCATGTGCGCACTCCCTTAAATCGTTTAGAGGAAATGTCCTTTATAATGTCCTTTATATATGTCCTCTTCCACTCTTCCTTCCTTCCTTCCTTCCTTCCTTCCTTCCTTCCTTCCTTCCTCTCTTCCGACCTCCCTTCCTTCCTTCCTTCCTTATTTCCTTCCGTCCTCTCTTCCGACCTCCCTTCCTTCCTTCCTTCCTCTCTTCCTTCCTTCCTTCCCCTCTTCCTCCCTTCCTTCCTCCCTCTCTTCCTCCCTTCCTTCCTTACTTCCTTCCTCTCTTCTTCTATTCCTTCCTCTATTCCTTCCTCTCTTACTCTATTCCTCCCTTCTTCTCTTGCCATGCCACTCTTACTCTCCCCCTCGCTGCTGTCAGAGGGAACTTGTAACTCTCTCATCCAAAATGGAGGTCCAATAGTTGTTTTGAAAATGTGTGTGCTGTTTCCCTATGCATTATGTATAATTCCCTCTGACTTTCTCCTATACTCTTATTCAAGCTTTCCTCTCTCTCTCTTTCTACCTTTCTACATACAGATAAAAACTCCTCAGTAGCTCTCAACTCCTACCAGCGCAATGTGGCCTTTTCTCCTGGATACTCTGTTGCTGTGATGCTACCATTTTGTTGTCATGTTGTGTTGCTGCCGTGCTGTGGTGTCTGTCTTTATGTAGTGTTGTGTTGTCTGTCTTTATGTAGTGTTGTGTTGTCTCTATGTAGTGTTGTGTTGTCTCTCTTTATGTAGTGTTGTGGTGTCTCTCTTTATGTAGTGTTGTGTTGTCTCTCTTTATGTAGTGTTGTGTTGTCTCTCTTTATGTAGTGTTGTGTTGTCTCTCTTTATGTAGTGTTGTGTTGTCTCTCTTTATGTAGTGTTGTGTTGTCTCTCTTTATGTAGTGTTGTGTTGTCTGTCTTTATGTAGTGTTGTGTTGTCTCTCTTTATGTAGTGTTGTGTTGTCTCTCTTTATGTAGTGTTGTGTTGTCTCTCTTTATGTAGTGTTGTGTTGTCTCTCTTTATGTAGTGTTGTGGTGTCTCTCTTTATGTAGTTCTGTGTTGTCTCTCTTTATGTAGTTCTGTGTTGTCTCTATGTAGTGTTGTGTTGTCTCTCTTTATGTAGTGTTGTGGTGTCTCTCTTTATGTAGTGTTGTGTTGTCTCTCTTTATGTAGTGTTGTGTTGTCTCTCTTTATGTAGTGTTGTGTTGTCTGTCTTTATGTAGTGTTGTGTTGTCTCTCTTTATGTAGTGTTGTGTTGTCTCTCTTTATGTAGTGTTGTGGTGTCTCTCTTTATGTAGTTCTGTGTTGTCTCTCTTTATGTAGTGTTGTGTTGTCTCTCTTTATGTAGTGTTGTGTTGTCTCTCTTTATGTAGTGTTGTCTTGTCTCTCTTTATGTAGTGTTGTGGTGTCTCTCTTTATGTAGTGTTGTGTTGTCTCTCTTTATGTAGTGTTGTGGTGTCTCTCTTTATGTAGTGTTGTGTTGTCTCTCTTTATGTAGTGTTGTGGTGTCTCTCTTTATGTAGTGTTGTGTTGTCTCTCTTTATGTAGTGTTGTGGTGTCTCTCTTTACGTAGTGTTGTGTTGTCTCTCTTTATGTAGTGTTGTGGTGTCTCTCTTTATGTAGTGTTGTGTTGTCTCTCTTTATGTAGTGTAGTGTTGTCTCTCTTTATGTAGTGTTATGTTGTCTCTCTTTATGTAGTGTTGTGTTGTCTCTCTTTATGTAGTGTTGTGTTGTCTCTCTTTATGTAGTGTTGTGTTGTCTCTCTTTATGTAGTGTTGTGGTGTCTCTCTTTATGTAGTGTTGTGTTGTCTCTCTTTATGTAGTGTTGTGTTGTCTCTCTTTATGTAGTGTTGTGGTGTCTCTCTTTATGTAGTGTTGTGTTGTCTCTCTTTATGTAGTGTTGTGTTGTCTCTCTTTATGTAGTGTTGTGTTGTCTCTCTTTATGTAGTGTTGTGTTGTCTCTCTTTATGTAGTGTTGTGTTGTCTCTCTTTATGTAGTGTTGTGTTGTCTCTCTTTATGTAGTGTTGTGTTGTCTCTCTTTATGTAGTGTTGTGGTGTCTCTCTTTATGTAGTGTTGTGTTGTCTCTCTTTATGTAGTGTTGTGTTGTCTCTCTTTATGTAGTGTTGTGTTGTCTCTCTTTATGTAGTGTTGTGTTGTCTCTCTTTATGTAGTGTTGTGTTGTCTCTCTTTATGTAGTGTTGTGTTGTCTCTCTTTATGTAGTGTTGTGGTGTCTCTCTTTATGTAGTGTTGTGTTGTCTGTCTTTATGTAGTGTTGTGGTGTCTCTCTTTATGTAGTGTTGTGTTGTCTCTCTTTATGTAGTGTTGTGTTGTCTCTCTTTATGTAGTGTTGTGTTGTCTCTCTTTATGTAGTGTTGTGGTGTCTCTCTTTATGTAGTGTTGTGTTGTGTCTCTCTATGTAGTGTTGTCTCTCTTTATGTAGTGTTGTGTTGTCTCTCTTTATGTAGTGTTGTGTTGTCTCTCTTTATGTAGTGTTGTGTTGTCTCTCTTTATGTAGTGTTGTGTTGTCTCTCTTTATGTAGTGTTGTGGTGTCTCTCTTTATGTAGTGTTGTGTTGTCTCTCTTTATGTAGTGTTGTGTTGTCTCTCTTTATGTAGTGTTGTGGTGTCTCTCTTTATGTAGTGTTGTGTTGTCTCTCTTTATGTAGTGTTGTGGTGTCTCTCTTTATGTAGTGTTGTGGTGTCTCTCTTTATGTAGTGTTGTGTTGTCTCTCTTTATGTAGTGTTGTGTTGTCTGTCTTTATGTAGTGTTGTGTTGTCTCTCTTTATGTAGTGTTGTGTTGTCTCTCTTTATGTAGTGTTGTGTTGTCTCTCTTTATGTAGTGTTGTGGTGTCTCTCTTTATGTAGTGTTGTGGTGTCTCTCTCTATGTAGTGTTGTGTTGTCTCTTTATTTATGTAGTGTTGTGTTGTCTCTCTTTATGTAGTGTTGTGTTGTCTCTCTTTATGTAGTGTTGTGGTGTCTCTCTTTATGTAGTGTTGTGGTGTCTCTCTTTATGTAGTGTTGTGGTGTCTCTCTTTATGTAGTGTTGTGTTGTCTCTCTTTATGTAGTGTTGTGGTGTCTCTCTTTATGTAGTGTTGTGTTGTCTCTCTTTATGTAGTGTTGTGTTGTCTCTCTTTATGTAGTGTTGTGTTGTCTGTCTTGTTGTGATGTGTGTTTTGTCCTATATTATTATTAAATACATATTTATTTTTAATCAAAGCCCCCGTCCCCGCAGGAGGCCTTATCCCTTTTGGTAGG
>NC_068439.1:9281274-9298774 GCF_023373465.1 Oncorhynchus keta | reverse complement strand
TACGATGCCTCTATGGGCCCTGGTCAACAGTAGTGCACTATGTGCCCTATAGGGCCCTGGTCAATAGCAGTGCACTACATAGGGAATAGGATGCCTCTATGGGCCCTGGTCAATAGTAGTGCACTACATAGGGAATAGGATGCCTCTATGGGCCCTGGTCAACAGTAGTGCACTATGTGCCCTATAGGGCCCTGGTCAATAGCAGTGCACTACATAGGGAATAGGATGCCTCTATGGGCCCTGGTCAATAGTAGTGCACTACATAGGGAATAGGATGCCTCTATGGGCCCTGGTCAACAGTAGTGCACTATGTGCCCTATAGGGCCCTGGTCAATAGTAGTGCACTACATAAGGAATACGATGCCTCTATGGGCCCTGGTCAACAGTAGTGCACTACATAGGGAATAGGATGCCTCTATGGGCCCTGGTCAATAGTAGTGCACTACATAGGGAATAGGATGCCTCTATGGGCCCTGGTCAATAGTAGTGCACTACATAGGGAATAGGATGCCTCTATGGGCCCTGGTCAATAGTAGTGCACTACATAGGGAATAGGATGCCTCTATGGGCCCTGGTCAATAGTAGTGCACTACATAGGGAATAGGATGCCTCTATGTGCCCTGCCCTGCCACCCCATGAAGTAGAAGGCAAAAAGGGAGAACATCATTGTGTGTAAGTCATTGTGTCTGTTTGTTCTGTCTGATCTGACTTGTCTCCCTGCCCCCTTCTCTCTCTCCCTCTCCCTCCCCTGTCCCCCTCTCTCTCTCCCCCTCCCTCCCCTGTCCCCCTCTCTCTCTCCCCTCCCTCCCCAAAAAACGTTTGACATTAACTCTGAATGGTTAAGGTTAGGCATTAACTCTGAATGGTTAAGGTTAGACATTAACTCTGAATGGTTAAGGTTAGGCATTAACTCTGAATGGTTAAGGTTAGGCATTAACTCTGAATGGTTAAGGTTAGGCATTAACTCTGAATGGTTAAGGTTAGGCATTAACTCTGAATGGTTAAGGTTAGACATTAACTCTGAATGGTTAAGGTTAGGCATTAACTCTGAATGGTGAAGGTTAGGCATTAACCCTGAATGGTTAAGGTTAGGCATTAACTCTGAATGGTTAAGGTTAGACATTAACTCTGAATGGTTAAGGTTTGACATTAAATCTGAATGGTTAAGATTAGGCATTAAATCTGAATGGTTAAGGTTAGACATTAACTCTGAATGGTTAAGGTTTGACATTAACTCTGAATGGTTAAGGTTAGACATTAACTCTGAATGGTTAAGTTAAGGGCTAAGGTTTGGCTTAAAACAAAACAATATAACACTGGAATCAACCTTTGGAACCAGATGTTTACACCCTTGTGCCATCCTCGTCCAAAACGCCTCAGCAATACTGAAACCTACTTGAAGCTAACGACACTCACCGTTGCCCCTAGTGGCAGGTACCACGTCAGCTCCCAACATCCTCAGACATAAATGGATGTTGAATTGTATCATGGGGATTTTACCTCTGCCCATCCCCCCCTCACTCTGTCCTCTCCTGTCCCCTCACAACCCCAACCCCCTGTCCTCTCCCGTCCCCCTTACCGTGCTCTTTGGACCTGACAGTTTAAATCAATTAGAACCTGAATCTCTCTCTCTCTCTCTCTCTCTCTCTCTCTCTCTCTCTCTCTCTCTCTCTCTCTCTCTCTCTCCCTCTCTCTCTCTCTCTCTCTCTCTCTCTCTCTCTCTCTCTCTCTCTCTCTCTCTCTCTCTCTCTCTCTCTCTCTCTCTCTCTCTCTCTCTCTCTCTCTCTCTCAGTTCAATTCAATTTACAGGGCTTTATCGGTATGGGAAAGATATGTTAACATTGCCAAAACAATCGAAATAGATAATAAACAAGTCTCCCTCCTTCTTAAGCCACTGTATATTATCAACTTCTAAAATCCCAGGAAGTAGAGATTTGCTACTTAGTTCAGTTAGTTTAGTTTTCGATGTCCCTTTTCCTTAATCGGCGTAACTAACAGTCAGCTCTACACTGAGTGGACAAAACATTAAGAACACCTTTCTAATGTTGAGTTGCACCACCTTTTTCCCTCAGAATCGCCTCATTTCATCGGGGCGTGGACTCTACAAGGTGTTGAAAACGTTCCACAGGGATGCTGGTCCATGTGGACTCTACAAGGTGTTGAAAACGTTCCACAGGGATGCTGGTCCATGTGGACTCTACAAGGTGTTGAAAACGTTCCACAGGGATGCTGGTCCATGTGGACTCTACAAGGTGTTGAAAACGTTCCACAGGGATGCTGGTCCATGTTGACTCTACAAGGTGTTGGAAACGTTCCACAGGGATGCTGGCCCATGTTGACTCTACAAGGTGTTGAAAACGTTCCACAGGGATGCTGGTCCATGTGGACTCTACAAGGTGTTGAAAACGTTCCGCAGGGATGCTGGTCCATGTGGACTCTACAAGGTGTTGAAAACGTTCCGCAGGGATGCTGGTCCATGTGGACTCTACAAGGTGTTGAAAACGTTCCACAGGGATGCTGGTCCATGTGGACTCTACAAGGTGTTGAAAGCCTTCCACAGGGATGCTGGTCCATGTGGACTCTACAAGGTGTTGAAAACGTTCCACAGGGATGCTGGTCCATGTGGACTCTACAAGGTGTTGAAAACGTTCCACAGGGATGCTGGTCCATGTGGACTCTACAAGGTGTTGAAAGCGTTCCACAGGGATGCTGGTCCATGTTGACTCTACAAGGTGTTGAAAACGTTCCACAGGGATGCTGGTCCATGTTGACTCTACAAGGTGTTGAAAACGTTCCACAGGGATGCTGGTCCATGTTGACTCTACAAGGTGTTGGAAGCCTTCCACAGGGATGCTGGTCCATGTTGACTCTACAAGGTGTTGGAATCCTTTCACAGGGATGCTGGTCCATGTTGACTCTACAAGGTGTTGGAATCCTTTCACAGGGATGCTGGTCCATGTTGACTCTACAAGGTGTTGAAAACGTTCCACAGGGATGCTGGTCCATGTTGACTCTACAAGGTGTTGGAAGCCTTCCACAGGAATGCTGGTCCATGTTGACTCTACAAGGTGTTGGAAGCGTTCCACAGGGATGCTGGTCCATGTGGACTCTACAAGGTGTTGGAATCCTTTCACAGGGATGCTGGTCCATGTTGACTCTACAAGGTGTTGGAATCCTTTCACAGGGATGCTGGTCCATGTTGACTCTACAAGGTGTTGGAAGCCTTCCACAGGGATGCTGGTCCATGTTGACTCTACAAGGTGTTGGAAGCCTTCGACAGGGATGCTGGTCCATGTTGACTCTACAAGGTGTTGGAAGCCTTCCACAGGAATGCTGGTCCATGTTGACTCTACAAGGTGTTGGAAGCGTTCCACAGGGATGCTGGTCCATGTGGACTCTACAAGGTGTTGGAATCCTTTCACAGGGATGCTGGTCCATGTTGACTCTACAAGGTGTTGGAATCCTTTCACAGGGATGCTGGTCCATGTTGACTCTACAAGGTGTTGGAAGCCTTCCACAGGGATGCTGGTCCATGTTGACTCTACAAGGTGTTGGAATCCTTTCACAGGGATGCTGGTCCATGTGGACTCTACAAGGTGTTGAAAACGTTCCACAGGGATGCTGGTCCATGTTGACTCTACAAGGTGTTGAAAACGTTCCACAGGGATGCTGGTCCATGTTGACTCTACAAGGTGTTGAAAACGTTCCGCAGGGATGCTGGTCCATGTTGACTCTACAAGGTGTTGGAAGCCTTCCACAGGGATGCTGGTCCATGTGTACTCTACAAGGTGTTGAAAACGTTCCACAGGGATGCTGGTCCATGTTGACTCTACAAGGTGTTGAAAACGTTCCACAGGGATGCTGGTCCATGTTGACTCTACAAGGTGTTGAAAACGTTCCGCAGGGATGCTGGTCCATGTGGACTCTACAAGGTGTTGGAAGCCTTCCACAGGGATGCTGGTCCATGTGTACTCTACAAGGTGTTGAAAACGTTCCACAGGGATGCTGTGCCCATGGTAACTCCAATGCTTCCCCACAGTTGTGTCAAGTTGGCTGGATGTCCTTTGGGTGGTGGACCATTCTTGATACACTCGGGGAAACTGCTGAGCAATAGTCTACTCAAACCGGTGCGCCTGGCACTTCAATCTTTTGTCTTGATCATTCACCCTCTGAATGACACACATACACGGTTCATGGCTCAAGTGTCTCAAGACTTAAACATCCTTCTATAACCACCTGTCTCCTCCTCGTCATCTTTAACCCATCTCCTCCTCTTCATCTACTCTCATTGAAGTTGATTTAACAAAGTGACATCAATAAGGGATCACAGCTTTCACCTTGTCAGTCTGTGTCATTGATGAATGTTGACAATACATTTACATTATTTCTTTATATAGCTATTTACGTTTGGACTGAAAATAAACCAAACCTTTACCAACATTCTTTCATCAGGTGTATTTGTATTGTTTACCTTTGTTTAACTAGGCAAGTCAGTTCAGAACAAATTCTTATTTTCAATGACGGCCGAGGAACAGTGGGTTAACTGCCTGTTCAGGGGCAGAACGACAGATTTGTACCTTGTCAGCTCGGGGGTTTGAACTTGCAACCTTCCGATTACTAGTCCAACGCTCTAACCACTAGGCTGCCCTGCCGCCCTGAAAACACAACTCTAAATTGGTAACCTTGGTGATTAGACTCTCTCCTGTGGTTGGATCGCGCACATGATCGCGACAAGCTGGTGTCATTACATTGTGTGTGTATGTGTGTGTTTGTGCAGGTGAATGTGCGTGTGTGTGCGAGCGTGAGTGTGTGTTTGTGTGTAGGAGTGTGTGTCATTGGTGCCCACCAGCACGGGTAAAATGTCCCCCATTTGATTGATGGGCTAATCAGGCCAACAAAGGACTTTGCAGACGGACACACACCCACTAACCAGCCGTCATGGAAACAGACGGACACACACTCACTAACCAGCCGTCATGGAAACAGACAGACACACACTCACTAACCAGCCGTCATGGAAACAGACGGACACACACTCACTAACCAGCCGTCATGGAAACAGACAGACACACACTCACTAACCAGCCGTCATGGAAACAGACGGACACACACTCACTAACCAGCCGTCATGGAAACAGACGGACACACACTCACTAACCAGCCGTCATGGAAACAGACGGACACACACTCACTAACCAGCCGTCATGGAAACAGACTGACACACACTCACTAACCAGCCGTCATGGAAACAGACTGACACACACTCACTAACCAGCCGTCATGGAAACAGACGGACACACACTCACTAACCAGCCGTCATGGAAACAGACGGACACACACTCACTAACCAGCCGTCATGGAAACAGACTGACACACACTCACTAACCAGCCGTCATGGAAACAGACGGACACACACTCACTAACCAGCTGTCATGGACACAGTCAGACGGACACACACTCACTAACCAGCCGCCATGGAAACAGACGGACACACACTCACTAACCAGCCGTCATGGAAACAGACGGACACACACTCACTAACCAGCCGTCATGGAAACAGATGTACACACACTCACTAACCAGCCGTCATGGAAACAGACGGACACACACTCACTAACCAGCCGTCATGGAAACAGACTGACACACACTCACTAACCAGCCGTCATGGAAACAGACGGACACACACTCACTAACCAGCCATCATGGAAACAGACTGACACACACTCACTAACCAGCCGTCATGGACACAGTCAGACGGACACACACTCACTAACCAGCCGTCATGGAAACACACATACTGGCGTGTGTATGTGTGTTCTGATTTATAATTGGCTTAGACTCATTCAAACATGTTAAGTGGTTGCCAAGGTGACAACTTCCATTTTCTCAATTGAAAAACACAGAAATGTAAACAACACACACACACACACACACACACACACACACACACACACACACACACACACACACACACACACACACACACACACACACACACACACACACACACACACACACACACACACACACACACACACGCAGACACATCAACAGCAACATAAACTAAGCAAGACCCCAAATCCCAATTAACGACATTTATTAGCAGCAAAACAGCAATTCAGAACATTGCAAGACACCATCCTGAATTTAGCAGTCTACAGATTATACAGTCTACAACAGCTATAGTCTACAGATTATACAATCAACAACAGCTATAGTCTACAGATTATACAGTCTACAACAGCTATAGTCTACAGATTATACAGTCTACAACAGCTATAGTCTACAGATTATACAGTCTACAACAGCTATAGTCTACAGATTATACAGTCTACAACAGCTATAGTCTACAGATTATACAGTCTACAACAGCTATAGTCTACAGATTATACAGTCTACAACAGCTACAGTCTACAGATTATACAGTCTACAACAGCTATAGTCTACAGATTATACAGTCTACAACAGCTATAGTCTACAGATTATACAGTCTACAACAGCTATAGTCTACAGATTATACAGTCTACAACAGCTAGAGTCTACAGATTATACAGTCTACAACAGCTATAGTCTACAACAGCTACAGTCAACAACAACGCTTGTAACGCCAGGGTAGTGGGTTCAATCCCCGGGACCACCCATACGTAGAATGTATGCACACATGACTGTAAGTCACTTTGGATAAAAGCGTCTGCTAAATGGCATATATTATTATTATTATTATATTACTATAGTCTAAAACAGCTATAGTCTACAGATTTAACAGTCTACAACAGCTATAGTCTACAACATCTTTATGGGGGGGTTATAGTCTACAACATCTTTATGGGGGGCTATAGTCTACAACAGCTTTATGGGGGGGTTATAGTCTACAACATCCTTATGGGGGGTTATAGTCTACAACATCTTTATGGGGGTTATAGTCTACAACAGCTTTATGGGGGTTATAGTCTACAACAGCTTTATGGGGGTTATAGTCTACAACATCTTTATGGGGGTTATAGTCTACAACATCTTTATGGGGGTTATAGTCTACAACATCTTTATGGGGGTTATAGTCTACAACATCTTTATGGGGGTTATAGTCTACAACATCTTTATGGGGGTTATAGTCTACAACAGCTTTATGGGGGTTATAGTCTACAACAGCTTTATGGGGGGGATTATAGCCTACAACATCTTTATGGGGGTTATAGTCTACAACAGCTTTATGGGGGTTATAGTCTACAACATCTTTATGGGGGTTATAGTCTACAACATCTTTATGGGGGGCTATAGTCTACAACAGCTTTATGGGGGGTTATAGTCTACAACATCTTTATGGGGGTTATAGTCTACAACAGCTTTATGGGGGTTATAGTCTACAACATCTTTATGGGGGTTATAGTCTACAACATCTTTATGGGGGTTATAGTCTACAACATCTTTATGGGGGTGGCTATAGTCTACAACAGCTTTATGGGGGGGTTATAGTCTACAACATCTTTATGGGGGGCTATAGTCTACAACATCTTTATGGGGGGTTATAGTCTACAACATCTTTATGGGGGTTATAGTCTACAACAGCTTTATGGGGGGGGGTTATAGTCTACGACATCTTTATGGGGGGGCTATAGTCTACAACATCTTTATGGGGGTTATAGTCTACAACATCTTTATGGGGGTTATAGTCTACAACAGCTTTATGGAGGGGGTTATAGTCTACAACAGCTTTATGGAGGGGGTTATAGTCTACGACATCTTTATGGGGGGGCTATAGTCTACAACATCTTTATGGGGGGTTATAGTCTACAACATCTTTATGGGGGTTATAGTCTACAACAGCTTTATGGGGGGGGTTATAGTCTACGACATCTTTATGGGGGGGCTATAGTCTACAACATCTTTATGGGGGGGATTATAGCCTACAACATCTTTATGGGGGGGCTATAGTCTACAACATCTTTATGGGGGGGGGATTATAGCCTACAACATCTTTATGGGGGTTATAGTCTACAACAGCTTTATGGGGGGGGTTATAGTCTACGACATCTTTATGGGGGGGGCTATAGTCTACAACATCTTTATGGGGGGTTATAGTCTACAACATCTTTATGGGGGTTATAGTCTTCAATAAGCTTTATGGGGGGCTATAGTCTACAACAGCTTTATGGAGGGGGGGGCTATAGTCTACAACATCTTTATGGGGGGGTTATAGTCTACAACATCTTTATGGGGGGTTATAGTCTACAACAGATTTATGGGGGGGCTTTAGTCTATAACAGCTTTATGGGGGTTATTGTCTTCAACAGCTTTATGGGGGGCTATAGTCTACAACAGATTTATGGGGGGGGGATTATAGCCTACAACATCTTTATGGGGGGCTTTAGTCTATAACAGCTTTATGGGGGTTATAGTCTTCAACAGCTTTATGGGGGGCTATAGTCTACAACAGCTTTATGGAGGGGGGGGGCTATAGTCTACAACAGCTTTATGGAGGGGGTTATAGTCTACAACAGCTTTATGGAGGGGGTTATAGTCTACGACATCTTTATGGGGGGGCTATCGTCTACAACAGCTTTATGTGGGGGGCTATAGTCTACAACAGCTTTATGGGAGGGGGTTATAGTCTACAACAGCTTTATGGGGGGGGGCTTTAGTCTATAACAGCTTTATGGGGGGGGTTATAGTCTACGACATCTTTATGGGGGGGCTATCGTCTACAACAGCTTTATGTGGGGGGCTTTAGTCTATAACAGCTTTATGGGGGGGGGTTATAGTCTACGACATCTTTATGGGGGGGCTATCGTCTACAACAGCTTTATGTGGGGGGCTTTAGTCTATAACAGCTTTATGGGGGTTATAGTCTTCAACAGCTTTATGGGGGCTATCGTCTACAACAGCTTTATGTGGGGGGCTTTAGTCTATAACAGCTTTATGGGGGTTATAGTCTTCAACAGCTTTATGGGGGGCTATAGTCTACAACAGCTTTATGGAGGGGGGGGCTATAGTCTATAGTCTACAACATCTTTATGGGGGGGTTATAGTCTACAACATCTCTATGGGGGGTTATAGTCTACAACATATTTATGGGGGGGCTATAGTCTACGACATATTTATGGGGGGCTATAGTCTACAACAGCTTTATGGAGGGGGTTATAGTCTACAACAGCTTTATGGAGGGGGTTATAGTCTACGACATCTTTATGGGGGGGCTATCGTCTACAACAGCTTTATGTGGGGGCTATAGTCTACAACAGCTTTATGGGAGGGGGTTATAGTCTACAACAGCTTTATGGGGGAGGGGCTATAGTCTACGACATCTTTATGGGGGCTATCGTCTACAACAGCTTTATGGGGGGCTATAGTCTACGACATCTTTATGGGGGGCTATCGTCTACAACAGCTTTATGGGGGGCTATAGTCTACGACATCTTTATGGGGGGCTATCGTCTACAACAGCTTTATGGGGGGCTATAGTCTACGACATCTTTATGGGGGTGCTATCGTCTACAACAGCTTTATGGGGGGCTATAGTCTACGACATCTTTATGGGGGGCTATCGTCTACAACAGCTTTATGGGGGGCTATAGTCTACGACATCTTTATGGGGGGGGTTATTGATGTACTGCATGTTTTCTGGTTTTTCATGTTTTTATGTCTTCACGTACTGTCATCTAAGAAACATGATGAGTTGATACACTGCATCCCAAATGGCCCCCTATTCCCTTGATAGTGCACTACCTTTGAACGGGGCCATGTGGCCAATAGGGTGCCGTTTGGCACACACTCTTTGCATTGTAACATTGTAACATTGTAACATTGTAACATTGTAACATTGTAACATTGTAACATTGTAACATTGTAACATTGTAACATTGTAACATTGTAACATTATAACATTGTAACATTATAACATTGTAACATTATAACATTGTAACATTATAACATTGTAACATTGTAACATTGTAACATTGTAACATTGTAACATTGTAACATTGTAACATTGTAACATTGTAACATTGTAACATTGTAACATTGCAAAGACTGAGGTTGTTGTTGTAAGAAGAAACAGCCTTTCCCAACGGAGATAAAGAGCTATCACCACTCAGGAAGAGACAGAAACAAAGAGAGGGTGGATGGGAGTAGAATGGGAGAGAGAGAGAGAGAGAGAGAGAGAGAGAGAGAGAGAGAGAGAGAGCTAGCCCCCACCCAGAGTGCAAGCTGCTGTACTGCTGTTTTACAAAGACGAGGGGGAGAGAGAAAGAGAGAGATAGTCCCCTCCCAGAGTACAAAGAACCTTGGCGTGACCCTGGACAACAGCCTGTCGTTTTCTGCAGACATGAAAGCAGTGACTAGTTCATGCCGGGTTCATGCTCTACGACATCCGTAGAGTACCAGCCTTCCCTCACACAGGAAGCAGCACTGTTTCTAAACCAGACACTTGTCCTCTCCCGTCTGGACGACTGCTACTCTCTATTGGTTGAGATCCCTGCTTGTGCCTTCAAACCTTCTCAAATTCTCCCATGTCACCCCGCTCCCTCTGGCTTCCAGTCGAAGCTCGCATCCACTACAAGACTATGGTGTCTACCTACGGAGTAGCAAGAAGAACTACCTCTCCCTACCGTCGGTCTATGCTCAAACCCTACCGCCTAACCCAGGCAGTCCGCCACCTCTGGTCTCTTGGTCCTCCCACCCCTATGGGAGGTCAGCTTCCCCACAGCCCAGTCCAAGCTCTTGTCTGTCCCGGCACCCCTTGTTCAAACCCTCGAGCTGAAAAGGTACAAATCTGTCATTCTGCCCCTGAACAAGGCAGTTAACCCACTGTTCCTAGGTCAGTTAACCCACTGTTCCTAGGTCAGTTAACCCACTGTTCCTAGGTCAGTTAACCCACTGTTCCTAGGTCAGTTAACCCACTGTTCCTAGGTTAGTTAACCCACTGTTCCTAGGTCAGTTAACCCACTGTTCCTAGGTCAGTTAACCCACTGTTCCTAGGTCAGTTAACCCACTGTTCCTAGGTTAGTTAACCCACTGTTCCTAGGTCAGTTAACCCACTGTTCCTAGGTCAGTTAACCCACTGTTCCTAGACCAGTTAACCCACTGTTCCACTGTTCCTAGACCAGTTAACCCACTGTTCCTAGGTCAGTTAACCCACTGTTCCTAGACCAGTTAACCCACTGTGCCACTGTTCCTAGACCAGTTAACCCACTGTTCCTAGGTCAGTTAACCCACTGTTCCTAGACCAGTTAACCCACTGTTCCACTGTTCCTAGACCAGTTAACCCACTGTTCCTAGGTCAGTTAACCCACTGTTCCTAGACCAGTTAACCCACTGTTCCACTGTTCCTAGACCAGTTAACCCACTGTTCCTAGGTCAGTTAACCCACTGTTCCTAGACCAGTTAACCCACTGTGTCACTGTTCCTAGACCAGTTAACCCACTGTTCCTAGGTCAGTTAACCCACTGTTCCTAGACCAGTTAACCCACTGTGCCACTGTTCCTAGACCAGTTAACCCACTGTTCCTAGGTCAGTTAACCCACTGTTCCTAGACCAGCTAACCCACTGTTCCACTGTTCCTAGACCAGTTAACCCACTGCTCCTAGACCAGTTAACCCACTGTTCCTAGACCAGTTAACCCACTGTTCCTAGACCAGTTAACCCACTGTTCCTAGACCAGTTAACCCACTGTTCCTAGACCAGTTAACCCACTGTTCCTAGACCAGTTAACCCACTGTTCCTAGACCAGTTAACCCACTGTTCCTAGACCAGTTAACCCACTGTTCCTAGACCAGTTAACCCACTGTTCCTAGACCAGTTAACCCACTGTTCCTAGACCAGTTAACCCACTGTTCCTAGGTCAGTTAACCCACTGTTCCTAGACCAGTTAACCCACTGTGCCACTGTTCCTAGACCAGTTAACCCACTGTTCCTAGGTCAGTTAACCCACTGTTCCTAGACCAGTTAACCCACTGTTCCACTGTTCCTAGACCAGTTAACCCACTGTTCCTAGACCAGTTAACTCACTGTTAAATGAAGGTCAAATACGTTTTAAAAAATGGTGTAACCAACTTCCCCCTGTAGCCAGGACAGAAGAGTCCCTGCGAAAATGTCTGAAATCCTACCTCTTCAAATTGTATCTTAAAATGAATCGCACGGCCCTCTCCCTCCCACCAACAAAAGGTATCTTCCTACAAGCACTAAAGTTGCTAATAACTAATTTATTGAAGGAAAATGTACTTGCTACGACAGTGATATGTGGTTATCTCAACCAGCAATCTTAAGATGAATTCAGTAATTAAAAATAAGTCGGTCGGATGAGAGAGAGAGAGAGAGAGACAGAGACAGAGACAGAGTCAGAGATGCAGAGAGAGACAGAGAGACAGAGACAGAGAGACAGAGAGAGACAGAGAGAGAGACAGAGACAGACAGACAGACAGACAGACAGACAGACAGACAGACAGACAGACAGACAGACAGACAGACAGGCAGGCAGGCAGACAGACAGGCAGGCAGGCAGGCCTCTAGACTGACAGAGCTATAAGGGAGGGAGGGAGGGAGGGAGGGAGGGAGGGAGGGGGAGGGAGGGAGGGAGGGAGGGAGGGAGACAGACAGACAGACAGACAGACAGACAGACAGACAGACAGACAGGCAGAAAGATCTCTAGACTGACAGAGCTATAAGGGAGGGAGGGAGGGAGGGAGGGAGGGAGGGAGGGAGGGAGGGAGGGAGGGAGGGAGGGAGGGAGGGAGGGAGGGAGGACAGACAGACAGACAGACAGACAGACAGACAGACAGACAGACAGACAGACAGACAGACAGACAGACAGGCAGGCAGGCAGACAGACAGGCAGGCAGGCAGGCAGGCCTCTAGACTGACAGAGCTATAAGGGAGGGAGGGAGGGGGAGGGAGGGAGGGAGGGAGGGAGGGAGGGAGGGAGGGAGGGAGGGAGGGAGGGAGGGAGGGAGGGAGACAGACAGACAGACAGACAGACAGACAGACAGACAGACAGACAGACAGACAGACAGACAGACAGACAGACAGACAGACAGACAGACAGACAAGCAGGCAGAAAGATCTCTAGACTGACAGAGCTATAAGGGAGGGAGGGAGGGAGGGAGGGAGGGAGGGAGGGGGAGGGAGGGAGGGAGGGAGGGAGGGAGGGAGACAGACAGGCAGACAGGCAGACAGACAGACAGGCAGACAGACAGACAGACAGACAGACAGACAGACAGGCAGACAGGCAGACAGGCAGACAGACAGGCAGGCAGACAGGCAGGCAGACAGACAGATCTCTAGACTGACAGAGCTATAACAATAAGTGGTCTCCTCCAGGCTTTAATAACCCTAGCTGAGATTGACACCTGAATGTGCAGTCATGCTCTAACTAACCCCACAGCACTACCAGCACAGTGCCTCTCTCTCTCTCTCCTCTGTATCATTTTCTATTCATCTCTCGCTCTCCTCCTCTCTCTCAGAGAAGCAATCAGAGCAGTGTTATTAGTGCTGGGGGTCTAAAGAGTAGAGACAGACAGGGAGGCAGAGACAGACAGGGAGGTAGAGCCAGACAGGGTGGTAGAGCCAGGCAGGGAGGTAGAGACAGACAGGGAGGTAGAGACAGACAGGGAGGTAGAGACAGACAGGGAGGTAGAGACAGACAGGGAGGTAGAGACAGACAGGGAGGTAGAGACAGACAGGAAGGTAGAGACAGACAGGGAGGTAGAGACAGACAGGGAGGTAGAGACAGACAGGGAGGTAGAGACAGACAGGGAGGTAGAGACAGACAGGGAGGTAGAGACAGACAGGGAGGTAGAGACAGACAGGGAGGTAGAGACAGACAGGAAGGTAGAGACAGACAGGAAGGTAGACACAGACATGGAGGTAGAGACAGACAGAGAGGTAGAGACAGAGACCCAATTACTTCATCACACAAAGGCAGGATTAATACACCGCTGATCACAGGTTTGAGTCTCAAATGACACCCTATTCCCTATATAGTGCACTACTTTTGACCAGAGACATATGAGCCCTGGTGAAAAGTAGTGCACTGCATGGGGAATAGGGTGCCATTTGGGATGCACCCTGGATGATGTCATCAGCAACACCATGTTATGCTCTGGGGGAAATGTCATTCGTGGTGGGAATGCTAATGAGCAGCACTGGTACCATGAGGAGAGGAGATGTCCTACTTTGTTGGTGCCCTGTCAACCTGGACTCAGGGATAGACGTAACATATTAAATGTAAATCTGGGAACACTACCATTAGTATGTTATTTTACGTTTTGCATGGTATGTATTAATTTGTGGATGTCAATCATCCATTTCTTATGATATGTTATGAATTGCAATTCGTACAATATGGTACTAATTTTCTAAATTATATGATATGTTACGAATTTAAATTTAAGGCTAATGCTGACGTTAGCTCGGCTAGGGGTTAGGATGAAGCTTAGGGTTAAGGTTAGAGTTAAGGTTAGGGTTAGGATTTAGGTTAAAGGGTTAGGGATAAGGTTAGGGTTAGGGAAATGGTTAGGACTTAGGTTAAAGGGTTAGGACTTAGGTTAAAGGGTTAGGGAAAGGGTTAGGACTTAGGTTAAAGGGTTAGGGATAAGGTTAGGGTTAGGGAAAGGGTTAGGACTTAGGTTAAAGGGTTAGGGATAAGGTTAGGGTTAAGGTTAGAGTTAAGGTTAGGGTTAGGACTTAGGTTAAAGGGATAAGGTTAGGGTTAAGGTTAGGGTTAGGATTTAGTTTAAAGGGTTAGGGAAAGGGTTAGCTAACATGCTAAATAGTATCTGAAAAGTGTTAAGTAGATGATAATGAACTAAAATGCTAAAGTTGTCCGTGATGAGATACAAACATGCGACCTTTGGCTTGCTAGACATTCGCATCATCCTCCCTACTTACATTTTTGCCTTATTAAGTAACCTTCTGCCTTTACGTACCAAATGTAAGTTGTCATACTAAATTAAGTGTCCCGTATTTACTATGTTATGTCTAGTCTATGAGATCAGGCTGTCCCTGTATTAAGGAGAGGAGAGGACCCTGGTCAAAAGTACTGGACTATAACAGCTTGCCACTTGGGACACAGTGCCAGGCTAGCTGATAGGTGGGAAGGTTAACCCGCACGAATGACTCTTTGGGTTTCACCAATCAAAACACAGACCTATGGCAGCAGCCATGACGGTGGCCACGGCAACAACAGGAAGAGAGGAAGTAGAGGGACAATAAAAAACACAACTATTTCCATCTAAGAGGAGAAGAGGAGATCTCTTTACTGTAACATAGAAACTATCTGGACAGAACAGAGAGAGATCACATAATTTATGGAGGGAGGGAGGGATGGGAGGGAGGGAGGGATGGAGGGAGGCAGGGAGGGAGGGAGACAAATAGACAGAGGGAGGGAGGGAGGGAGGGAGGGAGGGAGGGAGGGAGGGAGGGAGGGAGGGAGGGAGGGAGGGAGGGAGGGAGGGAGGGAACATAGTGTGTGTGACCCTGAACTTTTACAGGAGAGTTTGATCTTCGAGGAGTTGACACAGTCATCTGTATTTGGAAACAAGCTCTGGATGTAACGACTGAAAAGATGGCAACGACCCAAAACACACGGACACACACGCAAGAAGGAGTAGAGAGAGGGATGTATAAAGACAGAGAGAGAAAGAGAGATCATCCTCAGCTCTGGCATCTTACCCAATATTTCGAACCAAGGACTGATCACCCCAATCCACAAAAGTGGAGACAAATTTGACCCCAATAACTACCGTGGGAAATGCATCAACAGCAACCTTGGGAAAATCCTCTGCATTATCATTAACAGCAGACTCATACATTTCCTCAGTGAAAACAATTTACTAAGCAAATGTCAAATTGGATTTTTACCAAATTACCGTACAACAGATCATGTATTCACCCTGCACACCCTAATTGACAACCAAACAAATAAAAAAAAGGTAAAGTCTTCTCATGCTTTGGACTCAATTTGGCATAAGGGTCTGATATACACATTGATGGAAAATGGTGTTGGGGGTAAAACATACGACTTTATAAAATCCATGTACACAAGTAACAAGTATGTGGTTAAAATTGTAAACCAAAAAAAAACAGACATTTCTTTCCACAGGGCCGTGGGGTGAGACAGGGATGCAGCTTTAGCCCCACCATCTTCAACAAATATCAACTAATTGGCGAGGGCACTAGAACAGTCTGCAGCACCTGGCCTCACCCTGCTAGAATCTGAAGTCGAACGTCTACTGTTTGCTGATGATCTGGTGCTTCTGTCCCGGACCAAGGAGGGCCTACAGCAGCACCGAGGTATTCTGTCAGAACTGGGCCCTGACAGTAAATCTCAGTAAAACAACAATGGTGTTCCAAAAAAAGGTCCAGTCGCCAGAAACACAAATACAAATTCCATCTAGACACCGTTGCCCTAGAGCACACAAAAAACTATACATACCTCGACCTAAACATCAGCGCCACAGGTAAGCTGTGAACAATCTGAGCGACAAGGCAAGAAGGGCCTTCTATGCCATTAAAAGGAACGTAAAATTTGAGAAAGAGAAAGAGAGAGAGAGAGAGAGAGAGAGAGAGAGAGAGAGAGAGAGAGAGAGAGAGAGAGAGAGAGAGAGAGAGAGAGAGAGAGAGAGAGAGAGAGAGAGAGAGAGAGAGAGAGAGAGAGAGAGAGAGAGAGAGAGAGAGAGAGAGAGAGAGAGAGAGAGAGAGAGAGAGAGAGAGAGAGAGAGAGAGAGAGAGAGAGAGAGAAATATAGAGAGAGAGAGACAGAGAGAGAGAGACGGAGAGAGAGACAGAGAGAGAGAGAGCCAGACAGAGCCAGTTGGTAGTTTATAGTAGTTGATAGAGCCAGTTGGTAGTTTATAGTAGTTGGTAGAGCCAGTTGATTGAGACAGTTGGTAGTTTATAGTAGTTGATAGAGCCAGTTGGTAGTTTATAGTAGTTGATAGAGCCAGTTGGTAGTTGATAATAGTTGATAGAGCCAGTGGGTAGTTTATAGCAGTTGATAGAGCCAGTTGGTAGTTTATAATAGTTGATAGAGCCAGTTGGTAGTTTATAGTAGTTGATAGAGCCAGTTGGTAGTTTATAGTAGGTGATAGAGCCAGTTGGCAGTTTACAGTTGTTGATAGAGCCAGTTGGTAGTTTATAGTAGTTGATAGAGCCAGTTGGTAGTTTATAGTAGGTGATAGAGCCAGTTGGTAGTTTATAATAGGTGATAGAGCCAGTTGGTAGTTTATAGTAGTTGATAGAGCCAGTTGGTAGTTTATAATAGTTGATAGAGCCAGTTGGTAGTTTATAGTAGGTGATAGAGCCAGTTGGTAGTTTATAGTAGTTGATAGAGCCAGTTGGTAGTTTATAGTAGTTGATAGAGCCAGTTGGTAGTTTATAGTAGTTGATAGAGCCAGTTGGTAGTTTATAGTAGTTGATAGAGCCAGTTGGTAGTTTATAATAGTTGATAGAGCCAGTTGGTAGTTTATAGTAGTTGATAGAGCCAGTTGGTAGTTTATAGTAGGTGATA
>NC_068439.1:9253774-9276274 GCF_023373465.1 Oncorhynchus keta | reverse complement strand
TGATGATATGTCAGTTACAGTCAGTTACAGTGGTGATGATATGTCAGTTACAGTCTATTACAGTTGTGATGATATGTCTGTTACAGTCTGTTACAGTGGTGATGATATGTCAGTTACAGTGGTGATGATATGTCAGTTACAGTCTGTTACAGTGGTGATGATATGTCAGTTACAGTCTGTTACAGTGGTGATGATATGTCTGTTACAGTCTGTTACAGTGGTGATGATATGTCAGTTACAGTCTATTACAGTGGTGATGATATGTCAGTTACAGTCTATTACAGTGGTGATGATATGTCAGTTACAGTCTGTTATAGTGGTGATGATATGTCAGTTACAGTCTATTACAGTGGTGATGATATGTCAGTTACAGTCTGTTACAGTGGTGATGATATGTCAGTTACAGTGGTGATGATATGTCAGTTACAGTCTATTACAGTGGTGATGATGATGTCAGGTACAGTCTGTTACAGTGGTGATGATATGTCAGTTACAGTCTGTTACAGTGGTGATGATATGTCAGTTACAGTGGTGATGATATGTCAGTTACAGTCTATTACAGTGGTGATGATATGTCAGTTACAGTCTGTTACAGTGGTGATGATATGTCAGTTACAGTCTGTTATAGTGGTGATGATATGTCTGTTACAGTCTGTTACAGTGGTGATGATATGTCAGTTACAGTCTGTTACAGTGGTGATGATATGTCAGTTACAGTCTGTTACAGTGGTGATGATATGTCAGTTACAGTCTGTTACAGTGGTGATGATATGTCTGTTACAGTCTGTTACAGTGGTGATGATATGTCAGTTACAGTCTGTTACAGTGGTGATGATATGTCAGTTACAGTCTATTACAGTGGTGATGATATGTCAGTTACAGTCTGTTACAGTGGTGATGATATGTCAGTTACAGTCTATTACAGTGGTGATGATATGTCAGTTACAGTCTGTTACAGTGGTGATGATATGTCAGTTACAGTCTATTACAGTGGTGATGATATGTCAGTTACAGTCTATTACAGTGGTGATGATATGTCAGTTACAGTCTGTTACAGTGGTGATGATGATGTCAGGTACAGTCTGTTACAGTGGTGATGATATGTCAGGTACAGTCTGTTACAGTGGTGATGATATGTCAGTTACAATGGTGATGATATGTCAGTTACAGTCTATTACAGTGGTGATGATGATGTCAGGTACAGTCTATTACAGTGGTGATGATATGTCAGTTACAGTCTATTACAGTGGTGATGATATGTCAGTTACAGTGGTGATGATATGTCAGTTACAGTCTGTTACAGTGGTGATGATATGTCAGTTACAGTCTATTACAGTGGTGATGATGATGTCAGGTACAGTCTATTACAGTGGTGATGATGATGTCAGGTACAGTCTGTACTATACTCAGGTAACATGAACTGCAGCAGACAAAAGAGAGCCATATTTGACAAATCCAAGAGCTGGACCTTCAGGCCCTGACAGAGGTACTAGATACCAGAGAGAGAGAGGAGTGGTCGTGTGGTGTAGTCAATCATGTCTTTCATTCAGGGAGGAAAATGGACATGCCTGCTGCACCCTGGAGTCACATACACTCACACCTTGGAGTCCCAAGTCCATGTAGCTGACAGGAGAGGAGACTAGAGGAGGCTGTCGCCATGGAAACAGAGGTGGAGATGTGGAGAGAGAGAGAGAGAGAGAGAGAGAGAGAGAGAGAGAGAGAGAGAGAGAAGAGAGAGAGAGAGAGAGAGAGAGAGAGAGAGAGAGAGAGAGAGAGAGAGAGAGAAAGAGAAAGAGAGAGCAAAATAGAGAGACAGTGAGTGAGTGAGAGATAGAAAGAGAGAGAGAAGAGAGAGAGAAAGAGAGTGAGAGAGAGAGGGAAAGTGAGTGAGAACAACAGTAAGAGAGAGAGAGAGAGAAGAGCAGAGAGAGAGAGAGAGAGAGAGAGAGAGAGAGAGAGAGAGATGCTTTCACTATACCCCCTGGAGAGAGTGTCTGGCATGCACACACTCTAAAGACACTCTGTAACCAGGTGCTGTCTAAGGGTCTCGCTTCATTAATCAGCAGTGTCAGACACACACACCATATCACACACAATCACACCCCATCACACAGACACCATCACTCACACACACCATCACACACACCATCATACAGACACCATCACTCACACACACCATCACACAGACACGATCACTCACACACACCATCACACACACCATCACTCACACACACCATCACACAGACACCATCACTCACACACACCATCACTCACACACACCATCACTCACACACACCGTCACAACAAAATATACAGTCCAATCTCAGTCAATTACACAAAGAACACATGCCATCTATACTGACACTAACACACACACCAAAGAAAAATGCACCTCTCTCTCTCTCTCTCTCTCTCTCTCTCTCTCTCTCTCTCTCTGTCTCTCTGTCTCTCTGTCTCTCTGTCTCTCTGTCTCTCTCTCTCTCTCTCTCTCTCTCTCTCTCTCTCTCCCCTGTCTCTCTGTCTCTCTGTCTCTCTGTCTCTCTCTCTCTCTCTGTGTCTCTCTCCCTGTCTCTCTCTCTCGTGTACTGTATGTACTGTATGATTTAAAGCCTGTCACCAGGGACAACACTAGGCTACCAAGAATGAGGAAACTGTAAAAGGGGTCAAAAGAAGTGGAGGAACCAACCAGAGAATGAGGAAGAAGAGGAGGAACCAACCAGAGAATGAGGAAGAAGAGGAGGAACCAACCAGAGAATGAGGAAGAAGAGGAGGAACCAACCAGAGAATGAGGAAGAAGAGGAGGAACCAACCAGAGAATAAGGAAGAAGAGGAGGAACCAACCAGAGAATGAGGAAGAAGAGGAGAAAACAGCCAGAGAATGAGGAAGAGGAGGAACCAACCAGAGAATGAGGAAGAAGTACCAACCAGAGAATGAAGAAGAAGAGGAAACAGACAGAGAATGAGGAAGAGGAGGAACCAACCAGAGCATGAGGAAGAAGAGGAGGAACCAACCAGAGAATAAGGAAGAAGAGGAGGGACCAACCAGAGAATGAGGAAGAAGAGGAGGAAACAGACAGAGAATGAGGAAGAAGAGGAGAAAACAGCCAGAGAATGAGGAAGAATAGGAGGAAACAGAAAGAGAATGAGGAAGAAGAGGATAAAACAGCCAGAGAATGAGGAAGAAGAAGAGGAACCAACCAGAGAATGAGGAAGAAGAGGAGGATCCAACCAGAGAATGAGGAAGAAGAGGAGAAACCAACCTTAGCATGAGGAAGAAGAGGAGGAAACAACCTTAGAATGAGGAAGAAGAAGAGGTACCAACCAGAGAATGAAGAAGAAGAGGAGGAAACAGACAGAGAATGAGGAAGAAGAGGAGAAAACAGCCAGAAAATGAGGAAGAATAGGAGGAAACAGACAGAGAATGAGGAAGACGAGGATAAAACAGCCAGAGAATGAGGAAGAAGAGGAGAAACCAACCAGAGAATGAGGAAGAAGAAGAGGAACCAACCAGAGAATGAGGAAGAAGAGGAGAAACCAACCTTAGAATGAGGAAGAAGAGGAGGAAACAGACAGAGAATGAGGAAGAAGAGGAGGAACCAACCAGAGAATGAGGAAGAAGAGGAGAAACCACCCCTAGAATGAGGAAGAAGAGGAGGAAACAGACAGAGAATGAGGAAGAAGAGGAGAAAACAGCAAGAGAATGAGGAAGAAGAGGAGGAACCAACCAGAGAATGAGGAAGAAGAGGAGGAAACAGACAGAGAATGAGGAAGAAGAGGAGAAAACAGCCAGAAAATGAGGAAGAATAGGAGGAAACAGACAGAGAATGAGGAAGAAGAGGATAAAACAGCCAGAGAATGAGGAAGAAGAGGAGGAACCAACCAGAGAATGAGGAAGAAGAAGAGGAACCAACCAGAGAATGAGGAAGAAGAGGAGAAACCAACCTTAGAATGAGGAAGAAGAGGAGGAAACAGACAGAGAATGAGGAAGAAGAGGAGGAACCAACCAGAGAATGAGGAAGAAGAGGAGAAACCACCCTTAGAATGAGGAAGAAGAGGAGGAACCAACCAGAGAATGAGGAAGAAGAGGAGGAAACAGACAGAGAATGAGGAAGAAGAGGAGAAAACAGCCAGAGAATGAGGAAGAAGAGGAGGAACCAACCAGAGAATGAGGAAGAAGAGGAGGAACCAACCAGAGAATGAGGAAGAAGAGGATAAAACAGCCAGAAAATGAGGAAGAAGAGGAGGAACCAACCAGAGAATGAGGAAGAAGAGGATAAAACAGCCAGAAAATGAGGAAGAAGAGGAGGAACCAACCAGAGAATGAGGAAGAAGTACCAACCAGAGAATGAAGAAGAAGAAGGAGAAACCAACCTTAGAATGAGGAAGAAGAGGAGAAAACAGCCAGAGAATGAGGAAGAAGAGGAGGAACCAACCAGAGAATGAGGAAGAAGAAGGAGAAACCAACCTTAGAATGAGGAAGAAGGGGAGGAACCAGACAGAGAATTAGGAAGAAGAGGAGGAACCAACCAGAGAATGAGGAAGAAGAGGAGAAAACAGCCAGAGAATGAGGAAGAAGACGAGGAACCAACCAGAGAATGAGGAAGAAGAAGTACCGACCAGAGAATGAGGAAGAAGAAGGAGAAACCAACCATAGAATGAGGAAGAAGTGGAGGAACCAGACAGAGAATTAGGAAGAAGAGGAGGAACCAACCAGAGAATGAGGAAGAAGAGGAAACAGACAGAGAATGAGGAAGAAGAGGAGGAACCAGCCAGAGAATGAGGAAGAAGAGGAGGAACCAACCAGAGAATGAGGAAGAAGAGGAGGAAACAGCCAGAGAATGAGGAAGAAGAGGAGGGACCAACCAGAGAATGGGGAAGAAGGGGAGGAAACAGACAGAGAATGAGGAAGAATAGGAGGAAACAGCCAGAGAATGAGGAAGAATAGGAGGAAACAGACAGAGAATGAGGAAGAAGAGGAGAAACAGACAGAGAATGAGGAAGAAGAGGAGGAACCAACCAGAGAATGAGGAAGAAGAGGAGGAACCAACCAGAGAATGAGGAAGAAGAGGAGGAACCAACCTTAGCATGAGGAAGAAGAGGAGGAACCAACCTTAGAATGAGGAAGAAGAGGAGGAAACAGCCAGAGAATGAGGAAGAAGAGGAGGGAACCAGACAGAGAATGAGGAAGAAGAGGAGGAACCAACCAGAGAATGAGGAAGAAGAGGAGGAAACAAACAGAGAATGAGGAAGAAGAGGAGAAAACAGCAAGAGAATGAGGAAGAAGAGGAGGAACCAATCAGAGAATGAGGAAGAAGAGGAGGAAACAGACAGAGAATGAGGAAGAATAGGAGAAAACAGCCAGAGAATGAGGAAGAAGAGGAGGAACCAACCAGAGAATGAGGAAGAAGAGGAGGAACCAGACAGAGAATTAGGAAGAAGAGGAGGAACCAACCAGAGAATGAGGAAGAAGAGGATAAAACAGCCAGAGACTGAGGAAGAAGAGGAGGAACCAACCAGAGAATGAGGAAGAAGAAGTACCAACCAGAGAAGGAGGAAGAAGAAGGAGAAACCAACCATAGAATGAGGAAGAAGTGGAGGAACCAACCAGAGAATGAGGAAGAAGAGGAAACAGACAGAGAATGAGGAAGAGGAGGAACCAACCAGAGCATGAGGAAGAAGAGGAGGAACCAACCAGAGAATAAGGAAGAAGAGGAGGGACCAACCAGAGAATGGGGAAGAAGAGGAGGAAACAGACAGAGAATGAGGAAGAAGAGGAAAAAACAGCCAGAGAATGAGGGAGAATAGGAGGAAACAGACAGAGAATGAGGAAGAAGAGGAGAAAACAGACAGAGAATGAGGAAGAAGAGGAGGAACCAACCAGAGAATGAGGAAGAAGAGGAGTAAACAGTCAGAGAATGAGGAAGAGGGGGAACCAACCAGAGAATAAGGAAGAAGAGGAGAAACCAACCTTAGAATGAGGAAGAAGAGGAGGAAACAGACAGAGAATGAGGAAGAAGAGGAGGAACCAACCTTAGAATGAGGAAGAAGAGGAGGAAACAGACAGAGAATGAGGAAGAAGAGGAGGAACCAACCTTAGAATGAGGAAGAAGAGGAGGAAACAGACAGAGAATGAGGAAGAAGAGGAGGAACCAACCTTAGAATGAGGAAGAAGAGGAGGAAACAGACAGGGAATGAGGAAGAAGAGGAGGAAACAGACAGAGAATGAGGAAGAAGAGGAGGAAACAGGCAGAGAATGAGGAAGAAGAGGAGGAAACAGACAGAGAATGAGGAAGAAGAGGAGGACAAAGGGGAAAGAGAATGAGGAAGAAGAGGAGGACAAAGGGGAAAGAGAATGGAAATAAAGAGTTTCTCTGAAAAGGGGAAAGCCACTACTGAGAAACAGATGGGCGACAGTGTGACATGTGTTGGTATACCCAACCACAGAGAGGTGACATGTGTTGGTATACCCAACCACAGAGAGGTGACATGTGTTGGTATACCCAACCACAGAGAGGTGACATGTGTTGGTATACCCAACCACAGAGAGGTGACATGTGTTGGTATACCCAAACACAGAGAGGTGACATGTGGTGGTATACCCAACCACAGAGAGGTGACATGTGTTGGTATACCCAACCACAGAGAGGTGACATGTGGTGGTATACCCAAACACAGAGAGGTGACATGTGTTGGTATACCCAAACACAGAGAGGTGACATGTGGTGGTATACCCAACCACAGAGAGGTGACATGTGTTGGTATACCCAAACACAGAGAGATGACATGTGGTGGTATACCCAAACACAGAGAGGTGACATGTGTTGGTATACCCAACCACAGAGAGGTGACATGTGGTGGTATACCCAACCACAGAGAGGTGACATGTGTTGGTATACCCAACCACAGAGAGGTGACATGTGTTGGTATACCCAAACACAGAGAGGTGACATGTGTTGGTATACCCAACCACAGAGAGGTGACACGTGGTGGTATACCCAACCACAGAGAGGTGACATGTGTTGGTATATCCAAACACAGAGAGGTGACATGTGTTGGTATACCCAAACACAGAGAGGTGACATGTGGTGGTATACCCAACCACAGAGAGGTGACATGTGTTGGTATACCCAACCACAGAGAGGTGACATGTGTTGGTATACCCAACCACAGAGAGATGACATGTGGTGGTATACCCAAACACAGAGAGGTGACATGTGTTGGTATACCCAACCACAGAGAGGTGACATGTGGTGGTATACCCAACCACAGAGAGGTGACATGTGTTGGTATACCCAACCACAGAGAGGTGACATGTGGTGGTATACCCAAACACAGAGAGGTGACATGTGGTGGTATACTCAAACACAGAGAGGTGACATGTGGTGGTATACCCAACCACAGAGAGGTGACATGTGTTGGTATACCCAACCACAGAGAGGTGACATGTGGTGGTATACCCAAACACAGAGAGGTGACATGTGTTGGTATACCCAAACACAGAGAGGTGACATGTGGTGGTATACCCAACCACAGAGAGGTGACATGTGGTGGTATACCCAACCACAGAGAGGTGACATGTGGTGGTACACCCAAACACACAGAGAGAGAGAGAGATTATTTTGTTCATGGTAGGTTACGGGGGGACTCTTTGGGGAGATTCACCTCTTGCTCATCTCTTGCCCACAGCTAAGTAGATGATATGATTTAGAGACATTGACTTTATCTCTCTCAGCTCATTCACCTTCAAGCCACTAACACCACTGTCTAGATCACGGCCAATGTATGTTGTTCCTCAAAAGAACAGACATGGAAACAACCAGACATTCACAGCCCAGTAATCTGTACAACACCAGACATTCACAGCCCAGTGAGCTGTACAACATCAGACATTCACAGCCCAGTGAGCTGTACAACATCAGACATTCACAGCCCAGTACAACATCAAACATTCACAGCCCAGTACAACATCAGACATTCACAGCCCAGTCAGCTGTACAACATCAGACATTCACAGCCCAGTACAACATCAAACATTCACAGCCCAGTACAACATCAGACATTCACAGCCCAGTCAGCTGTACAACATCAGACATTCACAGCCCAGTACAACATCAAACATTCACAGCCCAGTGAGCTGTACAACATCAGACATTCACAGCCCAGTGAGCTGTACAACATCAGACATTCACAGCCCAGTCAGCTGTACAACATCAGACATTCACAGCCCAGTGAGCTGTACAACATCAGACATTCACAGCCCAGTCAGCTGTACAACATCAGACATTCACAGCCCAGTGAGCTGTACAACATCAGACATGCACAGCCCAGTGAGCTGTACAACATCAGACATTCACAGCCCAGTACAACATCAGACATTCACAGCCCAGTGAGCTGTACAACATCAGACATTCACAGCCCAGTGAGCTGTACAACATCAGACATTCACAGCCCAGTGAGCTGTACAACATCAAACATTCACAGCCCAGTGAGCTGTACAACATCAGACATTCACAGCCCAGTCAGCTGTACAACATCAGACATTCACAGCCCAGTCAGCTGTACAACATCAGACATTCACAGCCCAGTGAGCTGTACAACACCAGACATTCACAGCCCAGTGCAACATCAAACATTCACAGCCCAGTGAGCTGTACAACATCAGACATTCACAGCCCAGTGAGCTGTACAACATCAGACATTCACAGCCCAGTGAGCTGTACAACATCAGACATTCACAGCCCAGTGAGCTGTACAACATCAGACATTCACAGCCCAGTGAGCTGTACAACATCAGACATTCACAGCCCAGTGAGCTGTACAACATCAGACATTCACAGCCCAGTGAGCTGTACAACATCAGACATTCACAGCCCAGTGAGCTGTACAACATCAGACATTCACAGCCCAGTGAGCTGTACAACATCAGACATTCACAGCCCAGTGAGCTGTACAACATCAGACATTCACAGCTCAGTCAGCTGTACAACATCAGACATTCACAGCCCAGTGAGCTGTACAACATCAGACATTCACAGCCCAGTGAGCTGTACAACATCAGACATTCACAGCCCAGTCAGCTGTACAACATCAGACATTCACAGCCCAGTGAGCTGTACAACATCAGACATTCACAGCCCAGTGAGCTGTACAACATCAGACATTCACAGCCCAGTGAGCTGTACAACATCAGACATTCACAGCCCAGTGAGCTGTACAACATCAAACATTCACAGCCCAGTGAGCTGTACAACATCAGACATTCACAGCCCAGTGAGCTGTACAACATCAGACATTCACAGCCCAGTGAGCTGTACAACATCAAACATTCACAGCCCAGTGAGCTGTACAACATCAGACATTCACAGCCCAGTGAGCTGTACAACATCAGACATTCACAGCCCAGTGAGCTGTACAACATCAGACATTCACAGCCCAGTGAGCTGTACAACATCAGACATTCACAGCCCAGTGAGCTGTACAACATCAGACATTCACAGCCCAGTGAGCTGTACAACATCAAACATTCACAGCCCAGTGAGCTGTACAACATCAGACATTCACAGCCCAGTGAGCTGTACAACATCAGACATTCACAGCCCAGTGAGCTGTACAACATCAAACATTCACAGCCCAGTCAGCTATACAACATCAGACATTCACAGCCCAGTGAGCTGTACAACATCACACATTCACAGCCCAGTGAGCTGTACAACATCAGACATTCACAGCCCAGTCAGCTGTACAACATCAGACATTCACAGCCCAGTGAGCTGTACAACATCAGACATTCACAGCCCAGTCAGCTGTACAACATCAGGCATTCACAGCCCAGTGAGCTGTACAACATCAGACATTCACAGCCCAGTG
Organism: Oncorhynchus keta; assembly: GCF_023373465.1. Taxonomy (NCBI): domain Eukaryota; kingdom Metazoa; phylum Chordata; class Actinopteri; order Salmoniformes; family Salmonidae; genus Oncorhynchus; species Oncorhynchus keta. The sequence goes on along the minus strand of NC_068439.1, from coordinate 9,266,407 downwards.
AGCTGTACAACATCAGACATTCACAGCCCAGTCAGCTGTACAACATCAGACATTCACAGCTCAGTCAGCTGTACAACATCAGACTTTCACAGCCCAGTGAGCTGTACAACATCAGACATTCACAGCTCAGTCAGCTGTACAACATCAGACATTCACAGCCCAGTGAGCTGTACAACATCAGACATTCACAGCCCAGTGAGCTGTACAACATCAGACATTCACAGCCCAGTGAGCTGTACAACATCAGACATTCACAGCCCAGTGAGCTGTACAACATCAGACATTCACAGCCCAGTGAGCTGTACAACATCAGACATTCACAGCCCAGTGAGCTGTACAACATCAGACATTCACAGCCCAGTGAGCTGTACAACATCAGACATTCACAGCCCAGTGAGCTGTACAACATCAGACATTCACAGCCCAGTGAGCTGTACAACATCAGACATTCACAGCTCAGTCAGCTGTACAACATCAGACATTCACAGCCCAGTGAGCTGTACAACATCAGACATTCACAGCCCAGTGAGCTGTACAACATCAGACATTCACAGCCCAGTCAGCTGTACAACATCAGACATTCACAGCCCAGTGAGCTGTACAACATCAGACATTCACAGCCCAGTGAGCTGTACAACATCAGACATTCACAGCCCAGTGAGCTGTACAACATCAGACATTCACAGCCCAGTGAGCTGTACAACATCAGACATTCACAGCCCAGTGAGCTGTACAACATCAGACATTCACAGCCCAGTGAGCTGTACAACATCAGACATTCACAGCCCAGTGAGCTGTACAACATCAGACATTCACAGCCCAGTGAGCTGTACAACATCAGACATTCACAGCCCAGTGAGCTGTACAACATCAAACATTCACAGCCCAGTGAGCTGTACAACATCAGACATTCACAGCCCAGTGAGCTGTACAACATCAGACATTCACAGCCCAGTGAGCTGTACAACATCAAACATTCACAGCCCAGTCAGCTGTACAACATCAGACATTCACAGCCCAGTGAGCTGTACAACATCACACATTCACAGCCCAGTGAGCTGTACAACATCAGACATTCACAGCCCAGTCAGCTGTACAACATCAGACATTCACAGCCCAGTGAGCTGTACAACATCAGACATTCACAGCCCAGTCAGCTGTACAACATCAGACATTCACAGCCCAGTCAGCTGTACAACATCAGACATTCACAGCCCAGTCAGCTGTACAACATCAGACATTCACAGCCCAGTGAGCTGTACAACATCAGACATTCACAGCCCAGTGAGCTGTACAACATCAGACATTCACAGCCCAGTCAGCTGTACAACACCAGACATTCACAGCCCAGTCAGCTGTACAACATCAGACATTCACAGCCCAGTCAGCTGTACAACATCAGACATTCACAGCCCAGTCAGCTGTAAAAACACCAGACATGCACAGCCCAGTCAGCTGTACAACATCAGACATTCAAATTTAAAAAAGCATGCAGACCTGATGGCACCCTAAATGAGATGCTCAAACTCACTAGTGCAACATTTCAATTGTCTATATTAAAACTGTTTAATTTGATCCTGAGTGTAGGTTATTTCCCTGACATCTGGAATCAAGGACTCATAACCCAAATCTTCAAGAACAGAGACCAATTTGACGCATAACAATTTCTGAGGCATTTGTGGTGAACAGTAACCTGGGGAAGGTTTTCTGTAGTATTATAAATATAAGAGTTCTAAACTTCCTTAATAAGCACAAGTTCTTGAGTAAAAACCTAATTGTATTTGTACCAAAGCATCGCACAACTGATCATATTTACAACCTACACACCCTGACAGATACATAATAACTAAATGTACAGGACTGTTCTACACAGTCATTGAAAGTAGTGTAGGGGGTGAAACACGTGGCATAGTTAAAGCAAAACGTGCAGCATCAAAATTGGCAAGAAAATAACAGAATTCTTTAATCGGGGACGGGGTCTTCGCCAGGGTTTCAGTCTGAGCCCTGCACTCTTAAATATTTTTACAACAACAAATTGGCCCCTATTCTAGAAGAATCCTCAGCCCTTGGTTAAATGTCTGCTCTTCACAGATGACCTATGCCTGCTGTCACCCACAGCACATGGCCTACAGCAGAGCCTGGACCTGCTAGAGCAGTACTGCCAGACCTGGACCCTGGCAGTAAACCCCAAAAAGACTAAAATAATGATTTTTCCAGAGAAGATCCAGATCTCAGGGAATTAGACCAAAGTTCTCAGTTGATACAAAATATATAGAGTACTGCACACACTATAATTACTGAGGTTTAAATATATAGAGTACTGCACACACTACAATTACTGAGGTTTAAATATATAGAGTACTGCACACACTACAATTACTGAGGTTTAAATATATAGAGTACTGCACACACTACAATTACTGAGGTTTAAATATATAGAGTACTGTACAAACTACAATTACTTAGGTTTAAATACATAGAGTACTGTACACACTACAATTACTGAGGTTTAAATAGAAGCTCAACTGGACACCTTAATGAGGCAGTGAATGAACTGAGAGAGAAAGCAAAGAGGGCATATTACAACGAAAGCTAATTGAATGTGACATTGAACCAATTACACTTTATGGCAGTGAGGTGTGAGGTCCACTTGCAAACCAAAATTTCACCAAATGGGACAAACATCAAATTGAAACCCTGCATGCAGAGTTCTGTAAGATTATCCTACATGTCCAGAGGGAAACTACAAACAATGTATGCAGGGCAGAATTAGGCCAATATCCACTCATAATACAAAACAAATTCAGTTTTGACCCTCTCTCATATCACTACCAAGCTCTGCGATGCCGAGAGCTGGTCCTGGGGCCGAGTTCACAAACCTGTTCTACTAACACACTGAAGCCTCAGGACCAGAACATCCAATCAATCAGAATAAACCAAATTACAACACAGACAAAACAAATTATTGGGAAACACAAGCACAAAGTAAAATGCAGTGCTATTTGAGCCCTAAATCGACAGTACACCCGTGGCAAACTATTTGAAAATAGTTTGAAAATGGTTACTGATCAAAACCTTAGAAAAACCTTGACAAAGTACAGGCTCAGTGAGCACAGCCCTGCCATTGAGAAGGGTAGACACAGGACAACCTGTCTCCCTGTTGAGGAAAGGCTGTACAACCACTGTACAACAGCAGAACCTGTCTCCCTGTAGAGGAAAGGCTGTACAACCACTGTACAACAGCAGAACCTGAGATGGAGATGCATTTCCTGACAGAATGTCAACAATATAAAACAATTAGAGAGTCATTTCCCTTGTTCAAGGTTTCCAAAGACCTCTCTGATGAGGACAGGCTACCTGTGCTGTTGTGGGAGGACGCAGAGAGATGTGGGTTGGCAGCGCAATACATTGCCGCCTGCCATAAATTGTAAAAACGTGTAATAATAATAAATTATTTGGTGACGTGAATATATTTTGTAAATACGCTACAATATTCCAGTACAAGTGTACAATCAGCAAACAGTTTAGCAGTTACATTGGATAGGCCCCGGTGACAATAAATTAATGAAACCAGAAGCTTATGTTCACTTAGAAAAAGCTCCAGTGTTGGATAAGAATAGCCTCTCTGTTTGAGCTGGGTGTTTGAGTAGACTAAACTAGCTGACTGCATTCTCTAACTAACTCTCTCTCTCTCGCTTTCGCTCTTGTTTCTCCATCATTTTTGAATACATTTATTTGTTCAAAACTGTTCAATTATTGTCTTTCTCTTTGAGTCAACTACTGTAGCTTTCAGATTCATTCTCTGATTCTTTGATTGGGTGGATAACACGTCAGTTCATTCTGAAAGAGCTCTGATAGGTGGGAGGATGTCCTCCGGAAGTAATCATCATTACTGTGTGAGTCTATGGAAGGGGGTGAGAACAATGAGTCTCCTAGGTTTTGTATTGACGTCAATGTACCCTGAGGAGGACGGAAGTTAGCTGTCACTGCGTTTAATCAATGTTATGTTATTACAGTTTTTTCCAACTGCGTACACAAGTTTTCAAAACTGCCTCCTTTTTTTCAAAACTCTACACACAATTCCAATGTTCTACAGTGAAAGTAATCTGCTGAGAGGGGTAACAAGTACACTGTAAACACCAATGGAGGGGTAACAAGTACACTGGAAACACCAATGGAGGGGTAACAAGTACACTGTAAACACCAATGGAGGGGTAACAAGTACACTGTAAACACCAATGGAGGGGTAACAAGTACACTGTAAACACCAATGGAGGGGTAACAAGTACACTGTAAACACCAATGGAGGGGTAACAAGTACACTGTAAACACCAATGGAGGGGTAACAAGTACACTGTAAACACCAATGGAGGGGTAACAAGTACACTGTAAACACCAATGGAGGGGTAACAAGTACACTGTAAACACCAATGTAGAAACAGAAAAGATGTATCAGGCCAAACATTACTGTTGTATACAGTAGCATACAACAAAACCATAAACATATCACCAGTGTAAGCTACCCTTCACCTCTTCTCCGACCTGGGTCTGACCACAATACTTTGTCCACATCACAAGATACGCTTTCTCTTGCCAAACATCGAGGGAAGTATCTCCTAGCATGGCGTATCCAACCTTGGACAGAGGTAACCTCTATGTCCCCACATGGAGGGAAGTATCTCCTAGCATGGCGTATCCAACCTTGGACAGAGACAACCTCTATGTCCCCACATGGAGGGAAGTATCTCCTAGCATGGCGTATCCAACCTTGGACAGAGGTAACCTCTATGTCCCCACATGGAGGGAAGTATCTCCTAGCATGGCGTATCCAACCTTGGACAGAGGTAACCTCTATGTCCCCACATGGAGGGAAGTATCTCCTAGCATGGAGTATCCAACCTTGGACAGAGGCAACCTCTATGTCCCCACATGGAGGGAAGTATCTCCTAGCATGGCGTATCCAACCTTGGACAGAGACAACCTCTATGTCCCCACATGGAGGGAAGTATCTCCTAGCATGGCGTATCCAACCTTGGACAGAGGCAACCTCTATGTCCCCACATGTGTCCTCCATTGCCTGGAGAAGCGGCATGCGGGCATAGGGTTGGTGATCATACACTTTCCAGCTCCAGGCTGAGAACAATTCCTCTATGGGATTTAGAAAAGGTGAATATGGGGGTAGGTACAAAACTACAAATTGTGGATGGGTGGCAAACCAGTTTTGGACCAGAACAGCCCGGTGAAAACTAACATTGTCCCATAAAACGACAAATCTAGCAGGCTCCTGATCTGGATCAGGGACAAGCATTGTGTAAATTGCATCCAGAAAAGTGAGCGTATGGCCGGTGTTGTACGGACCCAGGGTGGCATTGTGATGGAGGACCCCGTTTTGAGTGATGGCAGCACACATAGTTATATTACCCCCACGCTGTCTAGGGACATTGGTAATTGCCCTCTATTACATTTCTTCCGCAGCGCCTGGTTTTGGTGAAGCCAACCTCATCCACATAAATAAATTAATGGCGAATTACATGGGCATCCAGCTCCAATACTCTCTGTAACAGACAAAAGGATATACAGATGAGTAAATATGGTATGTCTGAAGTACTGGAAGTAGTGTTGCATACATACCTCTGCAAAGTCATGTCGCATATTCTTGACTCTGTCAGAGTTTCTCTCAAATGGCACCTTGTAAATTTGTTTCATCGTCACTCGGTGGCGTTGGAGGATGCGTTGTGTGGTCGACAGGCTTACAGCATTGATGTTGTTACATCGTCACTCGGTGGCGTTGGAGGATGCGTTGTGTGGTCGACAGGCTTACAGCATTGATGTTGTTAAATATGGTGTCATTATTCAAGATATGCTCTCTTATCTCTCGAATCGTAATTGCATTGTTGGCCAAAACCATATTTATAATTACAGTTTCTTGTACATCTGTAAACAAGCGTCCTCGTCCTCCATGATGTCTTTGCCTTTCCACTCTGTACAGAATTCAAATACAGTATGTGTTCAGCATAGGAACTGTAAACAATGTACAACAACATGTAGTACAGCATGATAACCAACCTCATTCATTCAGTGCAGTGCAGTAAATGGATGGCTTAGAGTTACAAATGTTTATGCAATACTATGCAGTCATATGAATTTTACAGTACATTACTGTAATGCTAAAATAGTCACTAAATAGATGCATACCTGTTCTCCTTTCTGAAGGTTCGAATTATGGACGCCACTGTAAATCGACTCAAGTTGGGCTGGACTCTCAGTCCGGTCTCTCTCAGCCTCTCTCAGCCTCTCTCAGCCTCTCTCAGTCCAGTCTCTCTCAGCCTCTCTCAGCCTCTCTCAGCCTCTCTCAGTCCGGTCTCTCTCATGGTCAAACCGTTGTTGATCACATGATCAACAAGTGTTGCCCTCATCTCATCAGAGATGGCTCTCCTTCCTTCTCTTCTTTTTTTCCTTACACACGTTTTCAAAACTGTCTCCTTTTTTTCAAAACTCTACACACAATTCCCTAAACTGTACACACAAAATGCAAAATGCCTCACATCTCCTTCAAAATGTAACACTGCATTCAAAATGCCATAAACACGTGTCAGAATGAAGCATTTGCATCAAATGGCAAACACTGCTTTCATAATAGTACATGTCTGGATATACCATGTAAACACTGCTTTCATAATAGTACATGTCTGGATATACCATGTAAACACTGTTGTTCTAAATCTAAAGCTCTGTGGTCTTTCATAGGCTTATATCTACATTTCAATACAATGTTCTACAGTGAAAGTCATCTGCTGAGAGGGGTAACAAGTACACTGTAAACACCAATGGAGGGGTAACAAGTACACTGTAAACAACAATGGAGGGGTAACAAGAACACTGTAAACACCAATGGAGGGGTAACAAGTACACTGTAAACACCAATGGAGGGGTAACAAGTACACTGTTAACACCAATGGAGGGGTAACAAGTACACTGTAAACACCAATGGAGGGGTAACAAGTACACTGTAAACACCAATGGAGGGGTAACAAGTACACTGTAAACACCAATGGAGGGGTAACAAGTACACTGTAAACACCAATGGAGGGGTAACAAGTACACTGTAAACACCAATGGAGGGGTAACAAGTACACTGTAAACACCAATGGAGGGGTAACAAGTACACTGTAAACACCAATGGAGGGGTAACAAGTACACTGTAAACACCAATGGAGGGGTAACAAGTACACTGTAAACACCAATGGAGGGGTAACAAGTACACTGTTAACACCAATGGAGGGGTAACAAGTACACTGTAAACACCAATGGAGGGGTAACAAGTACACTGTAAACACCAATGGAGGGGTAACAAGTACACTGTAAACACCAATGGAGGGGTAACAAGTACACTGTAAACACCAATGGAGGGGTAACAAGTACACTGTAAACACCAATGGAGGGGTAACAAGTACACTGTAAACATCAATGGAGGGGTAACAAGTACACTGTAAACATCAATGGAGGGGTAACAAGTACACTGTAAACACCAATGGAGGGGTAACAAGTACACTGTTAACACCAATGGAGGGGTAACAAGTACACTGTAAACACCAATGGAGGGGTAACAAGTACACTGTAAACACCAATGGAGGGGTAACAAGTACACTGTAAACACCAATGGAGGGGTAACAAGTACACTGTAAACACCAATGGAGGGGTAACAAGTACACTGTAAACACCAATGGAGGGGTAACAAGTACACTGTAAACACCAATGGAGGGGTAACAAGTACACTGTAAACACCAATGGAAGGGTAACAAGTACACTGTAAACACCAATGGAGGGGTAACAAGTACACTGTAAACACCAATGGAGGGGTAACAAGTACACTGTAAACACCAATGGAGGGGTAACAAGTACACTGTAAACACCAATGGAGGGGTAACAAGTACACTGTAAACACCAATGGAGGGGTAACAAGTACACTGTAAACACCAATGGAGGGGTAACAAGTACACTGTAAACACCAATGGAGGGGTAACAAGTACACTGTAAACACCAATGGAGGGGTAACAAGTACACTGTAAACACCAATGGAGGGGTAACAAGTACACTGTAAACACCAATGGAGGGGTAACAAGTACACTGTAAACACCAATGGAGGGGTAACAAGTACACTGTAAACACCAATGGAGGGGTAACAAGTACACTGTTAACACCAATGGAGGGGTAACAAGTACACTGTAAACACCAATGGAGGGGTAACAAGTACACTGTAAACACCAATGGAGGGGTAACAAGTACACTGTTAACACCAATGGAGGGGTAACAAGTACACTGTAAACACCAATGGAGGGGTAACAAGTACACTGTAAACACCAATGGAGGGGTAACAAGTACACTGTAAACACCAATGGAGGGGTAACAAGTACACTGTAAACACCAATGGAGGGGTAACAAGTACACTGTAAACACCAATGGAGGGGTAACAAGAACACTGTAAACACCAATGGAGGGGTAACAAGTACACTGTAAACACCAATGGAGGGGTAACAAGTACACTGTAAACACCAATGGAGGGTAACAAGTACACTGTAAACACCAATGGAGGGGTAACAAGTACACTGTAAACACCAATGGAGGGGTAACAAGTACACTGTAAACACCAATGGAGGGGTAACAAGTACACTGTAAACACCAATGGAGGGGTAACAAGTACACTGTAAACACCAATGGAGGGGTAACAAGTACACTGTAAACACCAATGGAGGGGTAACAAGTACACTGTAAACACCAATGGAGGGGTAACAAGTACACTGTTAACACCAATGCAATGTAGAAACAGAAAATATTTATTCGGCCAAACATTACTGTTGTATACAGTAGCATACAACAAAACCATAAACATATGTAAACCAAAATTATATTCTTTAGAATATAAGGGAAGTATCTCCTAGCATGGCGTATCCAACCCTGGACAGAGACAACCTCTATGTCCCCACATGGAGGGAAGTATCTCCTAGCATGGTGTATCCAACCTCTATGTCCCCACATGGAGGGAAGTATCTCCTAGCATGGCGTATCCAACCTCTATGTCCCCACATGGAGGGAAGTATCTCCTAGCATAGCGTATCCAACCTCTATGTCCCCACATGGAGGGAAGTATCTCCTAGCATGGCGTATCCAACCTCTATGTCCCCACATGGAGGGAAGTATCTCCTAGCATAGCGTATCCAACCTCTATGTCCCCACATGGAGGGAAGTATCTCCTAGCATGGCGTATCCAACCTTGGACAGAGTCAACCTCTATGTCCCCACATGGAGGGAAGTATCTCCTAGCATAGCGTATCCAACCTCTATGTCCCCACATGGAGGGAAGTATCTCCTAGCATGGCGTATCCAACCTTGGACAGAGTCAACCTCTATGTCCCCACATGGAGGGAAGTATCTCCTAGCATAGCGTATCCAACCTCTATGTCCCCACATGGAGGGAAGTATCTCCTAGCATGGCGTATCCAACCTCTATGTCCCCACATGGAGGGAAGTATCTCCTAGCATAGCTTATCCAACCTTGGACAGAGGCAACCTCTATATCCCCACATGGAGGGAAGTATCTCCTAGCATGGTGTATCCAACCTTGGACAGAGACAACCTCTATGTCCCCACATGGAGGGAAGTATCTCCTAGCATGGCGTATCCAACCTTGGACAGAGGCAACCTCTATGTCCCCACATGGAGGGAAGTATCTCCTAGCATAGCGTATCCAACCTTGGACAGAGGCAACCTCTATGTCCCCACATGGAGGGAAGTATCTCCTAGCATGGCGTATCCAACCTTGGACAGAGGTAACCTCTATGTCCCCACATGGAGGGAAGTATCTCCTAGCATGGTGTATCCAACCTTGGACAGAGGCAACCTCTATGTCCCCACATGCGTCCTCCATTGCCTGGAGAAGCGGCATGCGGGCATAGGGTTGGCGATCATACACTTTCCAGTGTATGAAAAAACTGTAATATATTTCATTTTATCTAGAAAGGACTTTTTTTTATGTTTCACTATTGATTTATATTTTAAATTGATCCTCCTCTTCCTCCTCTGAGGAGTCTCCACAGCGCACTCTATAGGGAACAGGGCTCTGGTCTAAAGTAGTGCACTATATAGGGAATAGGGCTCTGGTCTGCGGTAGTGCACTATATAGGGAATCGGGTGCCATTGCGGATGCAGTGAGAGCATCAGAGGGTCCTCACACTGTGTGCCAATGATTAGCGAGGTGCCTGTCTGATAAAGATCGTTAAAGATGTGGTTGGGTTTCATAGGCCTTGGTTACAGGGTCGTCAAAGCTGACAGACGTGTGTTGACTGCTGCTGAAGACACTCTGTGATAATTACCTTGCTGGCAGTGTGTGTGTGTTTACATTTCTGTGTTTTTCAATTCTCTCTCTCTCTCTCTCTCTCTCTCTCTCTCTCTCTCTCTCTCTCTCTCTCTCTCTCTCTCTCAAATAACCTGTTATGACAGACCAGCTGAATTAAGACCATTGCTCTGCACACACTCACACACTGAGTTTTGGATGAACAATGAGGTGGATAAGATATATCTTGTCTCCATGTCTAGATCAGACGGCAGTCTGGGGTAAGACTAAGTGGGGATGGGTGTGTCTCTTTGTCAACAACAGCTGGTATGCAATCTCTAATATCAAGGAAGGTCCTGCTTTCCATGCTATTTTCCAAGAGAGTTGTCATCTATATTTTCCGTAGCTGTCTATCTACCACAACAAACCAATGCTTTAAGATCGCACTAAATGAGCTGTAAGCAAACAAGAAAATGCTGCGCTCTAGTGTACAGTGATTTTAATGCAGGGAAACTGAAACCCATTCTACCTCATTTTTACCAACATGTCACCTCTGCGACGAGAAGACGACAATACTCTTGATCATCTTTACTCCACACATTGAAATTGAAGGCTATTCCTCACCCTCCCTTTGATTTCTAAATACAAGCAAAAACTCAAACAGGAAGTACCAGCACTCAATAAGGAAGTGGTCCGATGAAGCGGTTGCTAAGCTACAGGATTGGTTCACTAGCACAGACTGGAATATGTTCCAGGATTCATCCAATAACATTGAAGAGTACACCACATCAGTCACCGGAATCATAAATAAGTGCATTGACGACATCGTCCCCACAGTGGCCGTACGTACATATCCCAACCAGAAACCTTGGATTACAGGCAACATCTGCACTGAACTAAAGGTCAACTGCCGCTTTCAAGGAGGTCGACACTAATTTGGACGCTAATAGGACCTCAAACTAGCCAGCAAACAGGCAAAGAATCAATACAGGACTAAAATTGAATCCTACTACGTCGACTCTGGTGCTCTTCAGATGTAGCAGGGCTTTTAAACTATCAGGGATTACAAAGGGAAACCCAGTTGCAAGCCTACCAGACAAGCTAAATTCCTTCTATGCTCACTTCGAGGCAAGCAACACTGAACCATGTATGAGAGCACCAGCTGTTCCAGACGACTATGAGTAAGACCTTTAAACAGGTTAACATTCACAAGGTCGTGGGGCCAGATGGAATACCAGGAAGTGTGCTCAGAGCATGCGCTGACCAGCTGGCAAGTATCTTCACTGACATGTTCAACCTTTCCCTGACTGAAATACTGTACCTACATGTTTCAAGCAGACCACCATAGTCCCTGCGCCCAAGAACGCCAAGGTAACCTGTATGAATAGCAATCGCACCGTAGCACTCACATCTGTAGCCATGAAATGCTTTGACAGGCTGGTCTTGGATCATATCAACAGCATCATCCCAGACACCCTGGACAGACTCCATAACAACCCCAACAGATCCAAAGAAGACGCAATCTTTATTGCACTCCACACTGCCCTCTCCCAATTGGCTAAGAGGAACAACTATGTGAGAATGTTGTTCATTGACTACAGCTCAGCATTCAACACCATAGTGCAATCTACATTTACATTTACATTTAAGTCATTTAGCAGACGCTCTTATCCAGAGCGACTTACAAATTGGTGCATACACCTTATGACAACCAGTGGAACAGCCACTTGCATCTAAATCTTGTTGGGGGGTGAGAAGGGGGGTGAGAAGGATTACTTACCCTTACTTACCCTATCCTAGGTATTCCTTGAAGAGGTGGGGTTTCAGGTGTCTCCGGAAGGTGGTGATTGACTCCGCTGTCCTGGCGTCGTGAGGGAGTTTGTTCCACCATTGGGGGCCAGAGCAGCGAACAGTTTTGACTGGGCTGAGCGGGAACTGTACTTCCTCAGTGGTAGGGAGGCGAGCAGGCCAGAGGTGGATGAACGCAGTGCCCTTGTTTGGGTGTAGGGCCTGATCAGAGCCTGGAGGTACTGAGGTGCCGTTCCCCTCACAGCTCCGTGGCGAGCACCATGGTCTAAGCTCATCACCAAGCTCAGGACCATGGGACTGAACATCTCAATCTGCAACTGGATCCTGGACTTCCTGATGGGCTGCCCCCAGGTGGTGAGGGATCCTGGACTTCCTGACAGGGCGCCCCCAGGTGGTGAGGGATCCTGGACTTCCTGACAGGGCGCCCCCAGGTGGTGAGGGATCATGGACTTCTGACGGGCAGACCCCAGGGGGTGAGGGATCCTGGAGGGACG
>NC_068439.1:9201274-9248774 GCF_023373465.1 Oncorhynchus keta | reverse complement strand
GTAGCATGAGGAGGGTTGTGGTGTTCTGTACAGCAGGGTAGCATGAGGAGTGTTGTGGTGTTCTGTACAGCAGGGTAGCATGAGGAGGGTTGTGGTGTTCTGTACAGCAGGGTAGCATGAGGAGGGTTGTGGTGTTCTGTATAGCAGGGTAGCATGAGGAGGGTTGTGGTGTTCTGTATAGCAGGGTAGCATGAAGAGTGTTGTGGTGTTCTGTACAGCAGGGTAGCATGAGGAGGGTTGTGGTGTTCTGTATAGCAGGGTAGCATGAGGAGGGTTGTGGTGTTCTGTATAGCAGGGTAGCATGAGGAGGGTTGTGGTGTTCTGTATAGCAGGGTAGCATGAGGAGGGTTGTGGTGTTCTGTACAGCAGGGTAGCATGAGGAGGGTTGTGGTGTTCTGTATAGCAGGGTAGCATGAAGAGTGTTGTGGTGTTCTGTACAGCAGGGTAGCATGAGAAGGGTTGTGGTGTTCTGTACAGCAGGGTAGCATGAAGCGTGCTGTGGTGTTCTGTACAGCAGGGTAGCATGAGGAGGGTTGTGGTGTTCTGTATAGCAGGGTAGCATGAGGAGGGTTGTGGTGTTCTGTACAGCAGGGTAGCATGAAGAGTGCTGTGGTGTTCTGTACAGCAGGGTAGCATGAGGAGGGTTGTGGTGTTCTGTATAGCAGGGTAGCATGAGGAGGGTTGTGGTGTTCTGTATAGCAGGGTAGCATGAGGAGGGTTGTGGTGTTCTGTATAGCAGGGTAGCATGAGGAGGGTTGTGGTGTTCTGTATAGCAGGGTAGCATGAGGAGGGTTGTGGTGTTCTGTATAGCAGGGTAGCATGAAGAGTGCTGTGGTGTTCTGTACAGCAGGGTAGCATGAGAAGGGTTGTGGTGTTCTGTGCCGCAGGGTAGCATGAGGAGGGTTGTGGTGTTCTGTACAGCAGGGTAGCATGAAGAGTGCTGTGGTGTTCTGCACAGCAGGGTAGCATGAGAAGGGTTGTGGTGTTCTGTGCCGCAGGGTAGCATGAGGAGGGTTGTGGTGTTCTGTACAGCAGGGTAGCATGAGGAGGGTTGTGGTGTTCTGTACAGCAGGGTAGCATGAGGAGGGTTGTGGTGTTCTGTACAGCAGGGTAGCATGAAGAGTGCTGTGGTGTTCTGTACAGCAGGGTAGCATGAGAAGGGTTGTGGTGTTCTGTACAGCAGGGTAGCATGAGGAGTGTTTTGGTGTTCTGTACAGCAGGGTAGCATGAGGAGGGTTGTAGTGTTCTGTACAGCAGGGTAGCATGAGGAGGGTTGTGGTGTTCTGTATAGCAGGGTAGCATGAGGAGGGTTGTGGTGTTCTGTATAGCAGGGTAGCATGAGGAGGGTTGTGGTGTTCTGTAAAGCAGGGTAGTATGAGGAGGGTTGTGGTGTTCTGTACAGCAGGGTAGCATGAGGAGGGTTGTGGTGTTCTGTATAGCAGGGTAGCATGAAGAGTGCTGTGGTGTTCTGTACAGCAGGGTAGCATGAGAAGGGTTGTGGTGTTCTGTACAGCAGGGTAGCATGAAGAGTGCTGTGGTGTTCTGTACAGCAGGGTAGCATGAGGAGGGTTGTGGTGTTCTGTATAGCAGGGTAGCATGAGGAGGGTTGTGGTGTTCTGTACAGCAGGGTAGCATGAAGAGTGTTGTGGTGTTCTGTACAGCAGGGTAGCATGAGGAGGGTTGTGGTGTTCTGTATAGCAGGGTAGCATGAGGAGGGTTGTGGTGTTCTGTACAGCAGGGTAGCATGAGGAGGGTTGTGGTGTTCTGTATAGCAGGGTAGCATGAGGAGGGTTGTGGTGTTCTGTACAGCAGGGTAGCATGAGGAGGGTTGTGGTGTTCTGTATAGCAGGGTAGCATGAAGAGTGCTGTGGTGTTCTGTACAGCAGGGTAGCATGAGAAGGGTTGTGGTGTTCTGTGCCGCAGGGTAGCATGAGGAGGGTTGTGGTGTTCTGTACAGCAGGGTAGCATGAAGAGTGCTGTGGTGTTCTGTACAGCAGGGTAGCATGAGAAGGGTTGTGGTGTTCTGTACAGCAGGGTAGCATGAAGAGTGCTGTGGTGTTCTGTACAGCAGGGTAGCATGAGGAGGGTTGTGGTGTTCTGTACAGAAGGGTAGCATGAGGAGGGTTGTGGTGTTCTGTACAGCAGGGTAGCATGAAGAGTGCTGTGGTGTTCTGTACAGCAGGGTAGCATGAGAAGGGTTGTGGTGTTCTGTACAGCAGGGTAGCATGAGGAGTGTTGTGGTGTTCTGTACAGCAGGGTAGCATGAGGAGGGTTGTAGTGTTCTGTACAGCAGGGTAGCATGAGAAGGGTTGTGGTGTTCTGTACAGCAGGGTAGCATGAGAAGGGTTGTAGTGTTCTGTACAGCAGGGTAGCATGAGGAGGGTTGCGGTGTTCTGTACAGCAGGGTAGCATGAGGAGGGTTGTAGTGTTCTGTACAGCAGGGTAGCATGAGAAGGGTTGTGGTGTTCTGTACAGCAGGGTAGCATGAGGAGGGTTGTGGTGTTCTGTACAGCAGGGTAGCATGAGGAGGGTTGTGGTGTTCTGTACAGCAGGGTAGCATGAGGAGGGTTGTGGTGTTCTGTACAGCAGGGTAGCATGAGGAGGGTTGTGGTGTTCTGTACAGCAGGGTAGCATGAGGAGGGTTGTGGTGTTCTGTACAGCAGGGTAGCATGAGGAGGGTTGTATCACTGTGTTTTGCTCTTGGCTACACCTAGCAGTGTTTGCCATATTGACACAGTGACATGAAACATATTTATATCTGCCCGTGAGTACAGGGTTTTAACAGTACACACTGGAGACAGCCATACCTGTATATGTCTGTCTGTTTGACCAAGGATATACCAGTCTATGTCTGTGGGATATGTGGGACTCTAGCATCCCGCCTGGCCAAACGCCAGAGAAAATGCCGAGCGCCAAGATCAAATATATTACAATAAAAATCCAACTCTCACAAAATCACACGTGATTTAAAGCTGCACGTGTTGTGAATCCAGCCAACGTGTCAGATTTCACAAAGGCTTTTCCCGCGAAAGCAAACGATGCTATTATCTGAGGATAGCACCTCTTTAATCAACAGAGAGAAAACATATTGCAACCCAAAAATAAGGCAGTTTAAACCATTTTTTAAATTTCACAAAATACTGTATTTCCTCAGGCCCCTACTCCAACACAACCAAATGTCTGCAGTACAAAATCCATGTGTATGTGTGTGTGTGTATAATGTTATTGTGTGTATAATGTTATTGTGTGTGTGTATAATGTTATTGTGTGTATAATGTTATTGTGTGTATAATGTTATTGTGTGTATAATGTTATTGTGTGTATAATGTTATTGTGTGTATAATGTTATTGTGTGTATAATGTTATTGTGTGTATAATGTTATTGTGTGTATAATGTTATTATGTGTATAATGTTATTGTGTGTATAATGTTATTGTGTGTATAATGTTATTGTGTGTATAATGTTATTGTGTGTATAATGTTATTATGTGTATAATGTTATTGTTTGTGTTGCTTCACATTCCCCGCTCTTTCATAATGTGCATTTTTATCTGTTTTTTAAATAAAATATTACTGCTTGCATCAGTTACTTGATGTGGAATAGAGTTCCATGTAGTCATGATTCTATGTAGTGCTGTTTGCCTCCCCTAGTCTGTGCTGGACTTGGGGACTGTGAAGAGACCTCTGGTGGCATGTCTTGTGGGGTATGCATCGGTGTCCGAGCTGTGTGCCAGTAGTTTAGACAGACAGCTTGGTGCAGTCAACATGTCAATACCTCTCATAAATACAAGCAGTGATGAAGTCAATCTCTCCTCCACTTTGAGCCAAGAGAGATTGCCATACATATTATTTATGTTAGCTCTGTGTACATCCAAGGGCCGGCCGTGCTGCCCTGTTATGAACCAATTGCAAAAGAAATTTGTGGCTCCTGACCACACGACTGAACAGTAGTCCAGGTGCGACAAAGCCAGGGCCTCTAGGATGTTGCTGTTAAGAAGGTAGAGCAGTGCAGGACAGACTTCTCCCCATTTTAGCTACTGTTGTATCAATGTGTTTTTACCATGACAGTTCCCAATCCAGGGTTACTCCAAGCAGTTTAGTCACCTCAACTTGCTGATTTTCCACATTACTTATTACAATATTTAGTTGAGGTTTGGGGTTTTGTGAATGATTTGTCCCGAATACAATGCTTTTAGTTTTTAGAAATATTTAGGACTAACTTATTCCTTGCCACCCGCTCTGAAACTAACTGCAGCTCTTTCTAAAGTGTTGTCGTCATTTCAGTCGCTGTAGTAGCTAAGACGTATAGTGTTGAGTCATTTCAGTCGCTGTAGTAGCTAACGCGTATAGTGTTGAGTCATTTCAGTCGCTGTAGTAGCTAACGCGTATAGTGTTGAGTCATTTCAGTCACTGTAGTAGCTGACATGTATAGTGTTGCGTCATTTGTATACATAGACACACAGGCTTAAGCCTAGTGGAATGTCATTAGTAAAGAGTGAAAAAGTAAGGGGCCTTGACAGCTACCCTGGGGAATTCCTGATTCTGCCTGCATTACGTTGGAGAAACTTCCATTAAAGAACACCCTCTGTGTTCTGTTAGACAGGTAACTCTTAATCCACAATAAAGCAGGGGATGTAAAGCCATAACATTCTTCTTCCAGAAGCAGACTATCAATTATAAAGTCAAAAGCCGCACTGACGTCTAACAAGACAGCCCCCACATTCATTCGATTATCAATTTCTCTCAGCCAATCATCAGTCATTTGCGTAAGGGCTATTCTTGTTGAATCTCTTTCCCTATCAGCATGCCGACAGGTTGTTGTCAATTTGTTTAAAACCTCTCTGGGATATGTGGGACGCTAGCGTCCCACCTGGCCAAAAGCCAGAGAATATGCAGAGCGCCAAATTCAAATAAATTACTAGAAAAATCAAAACTTTCATGAAATCACACATGTAAGATACCAAATTAAAGCTAAACGTGTTGTCAGATTTCAAAAAGGCTTTTCGGCTAAAGCAAACGATGCTATTATCTGAGCATAGCACCTCTGTAAAGAAAAGAGAGAAAACATATTTCAACCCTGCAGGCGCGACACAGAATGCAGAAATAAAAATATAAATCGTGCCTTTGACGAGCTTCTTTTGTTGGCACTCCAATATGTCCCATAAATATCACAAATGGTCCTTTTGTTCGATTAATTCCGTCCATATATATCCAAAATGTCCATTTATTTGGCGCATTTGATCAAGAAAAACACTGGTTCCAACTTGCGCAACGTGGCTACAAAATATCTCAAAAGTTACCTGTAAACTTTGCCAAAAAATGTGAAACTACTTTTGTAATACAACTTTAGGTATTTTTAAAAGTGAATAATCGATAACACTGAAGACGGGATGATCTGTGTTCAATACAGGAGGAAAACAAACTGACGCCACCTTTCTGGTCACGCGCCTCCAACAAACAGTACACTTGAAGTGACTCTCGTTATAAACAGGGCTACTTCTTCATTACACAAAGGAAAAACCTCAACCAATTTTTAAAGATATGATAACAAGTGGTGGAATCGGTAGGAACTGCAAGAAGGTCCCTTAGAAATCTGGATTCCCAATGAAACTTCATTGAAAAGAGAGTGACCTTTAAAAAAAAAATCTGAATGGTTTGTCCTGCTAAATAAGTTCTGTTATCCTCTTGCTCCTACCTGACACGCAGGCGTCCCATCTAGACATCTGGAAATGCAAATGCGCTACGCTAAATGCTAATAGTACTAGTAGGAGGTAAGAGTAACAGGTTATACTCACAGACATGATTCAAACTTCAGAGTGTTTTCTATCCAAATATACTAATGATATGCATATCTTATCTTCTGGGGATGAGTAGCAGGCAGTTGAATTTGGGCATGCATTTCATCCGGACGTGAAAATACTGCCCCCTGTCACCAAGAAGTTAAAGTCAAATAGCATTGTACCTGGTCAAACACTATTTTTTACAAAAGTTTACTAAGTAACAGGCTGATTGGTCGGCTCATTGAGCCAGTAAAGGTGGCTTTACTAGTCTTAGATAGCGGAATGATTTTTGCTTTCTTCCAAGCCTGGGGGCATACATTTTCTAGTAGGCTTAAATTGAACATTTGCCAAATATGAGTGGAAATATCGTCCGCTATTATCCTCAGTAATTTTCCAAATGGTAAACCCTAATGGCTTGTCATTGTTCAGAGACAACAAAAATGTTTTCACCTCTACCACGCTCACTTTACAGATTTGAAATGACAATGCTTGTCTTTCATAATTAGATCGGTTATACTTGGATGTGTGGTGTCAGCGTTTGTTGCTGGCATGTCATGCTTAAGTTTGCTAATCTTGCTAATGAAAAAAATCATTAAAGTAGTTGGCAATATCAGTTTGTTTTGTGATGAATGAGCCATCCGATTTAATGAATGATGGGGCTGAGTTTGCCTTTTTTCCCTAAATTTAATTTAAGGTGCGCCAAATAATTTTACTATCATTCTTTAAATAATTTATCTTTAGTGTAGTTTCTTCTTCTTTTTATTCAGTTTAGTCACATGATTTCTCAATTTGCAGTACATATGTCAGTCGGTTGTTGAGACAGACTTATTTGTCGTCCCTTTTGCCCCATCCCTCTCAACCATACAATGTTTTAAATCCTCATCAATCCACAGGGATTAAACAGTCATTTTTCTTATTGAGTGAATCTATGTCTGTCTGTCTGTCTGTCTGTCTGTCTGTCTGTCTGTCTGTCTGTCTGTCTGTCTGTCTGTCTGTCTGTCTGTCTGTCTGTCTGTCTGTCTGTCTGAACATGGTCATACCAGTCTCTTAATATTACATACAGTATCAATCTATATTCAGTCTCACATACCCTCTCTCTCTCTCTCTCTCTCTCTCTCTCCCTCCTACTCTTCCTCCCCCCTCTCTCTCTCTTACCCTCCCTCTCTCTCTCCTACCCTCCCACCCACCCTCCCTCTCTCTCTCTCTCTCTCTCTCTCTCTCTCTCTCTCTCTCTCCTACTCTCCCTCCCTCCCCCTCTCTCTCTCTCTCTCCTACCTGCCCACCCTCCCTCTCTCTCTCTCTTCTACCCTCCCACTCTCTCTCTCTCTCTCTCTCTCTCTCTCTCTCTCTCTCTCTCTCTCTCTCTCTCTCTCTCTCTCTCTCTCTCTCTCTCTCTCTCTCTCTTTCCTACCCTCCTACCCTCCCCTCTCTCTCTCTTTCCTACCCTCCCTCTCTCTCTCTCTCTCTCTCTTTCCTACCCTCCCTCTCTCTCTCTCTCTCTCTCTTTCCTACCCTCTCTCTCTCTTTCTCCTACCCCACCCTCCTACCCTCACCTTTGCTTTCTCCCTCTCTCTGTCTGTCTCGCTACAGTGAAAACATATTTCTTCCCTTTAATATTTTAGATACTGTATATTTAGTATTGTAGATACCGTATATTTAGTATTTTAGATAGCGTATATTTAGTATTGTAGATAGCGTATATTTAGTATTTTAGATACTGTATATTTATTATTGTAGATAGTATATTTAGTATTGTAGATAGTATATTTAGTATTGTAGATAGCGTATATTTAGTATTTTAGATACTGTATATTTAGTGTTGTAGATACTGTATATTTAGTATTGTAGATACTGTATATTTAGTATTTTAGATACCTTATATTTAGTATTGTAGATACCGTATATTTAGTATTTTAGATAGCGTATATTTAGTATTTTAGATACTGTATATTAGAAGTATTTTCTCTCCTCTTATCCTTCATCTCCTAACATCTGCACACTCAGCAGTCTGTTGAATTTCTGGATCTGGGAATAGAATAGACAGTTTCCCTAGCAACTGGTTTCCATGGCAGCAGTCTCCTCTTCCCATTCCCAGCTGCAGTTGTGCCTCGGTCCCAATCTTCATTGGTTCTCAATTCCTGTCCAGTCCCGATCATCAAGATCCCATTTCAAAACCAACATGGACATGGAAACACACACACACACACACACAAACAAACACACTGAAACACACACACACAGACTATGGAACATGACAGGCTGTCTGATTTCATCAGTGGGTGGTTTTTGGGATGAACTGGGAACAGCCTGCATGTTAACACAGTCTCTCTGGGATGAACTGGGAACAGCCTACATGTTAACACAGTCTCTATAGGATGAACTGGGAACAGCCTACATGTTAACACAGTCTCTATAGGATGAACTGGGAACAGCCTACATGTTAACACAGTCTCTCTGGGATGAACTGGGAACAGCCTGCATGTCAACACAGTCTCTATAGGATGAACTGGGAACAGCCTACATGTTAACACAGTCTCTCTGGGATGAACTGGGAACAGCCTACATGTTAACACAGTCTCTATAGGATGAACTGAGAACAGCCTACATGTTAACACAGTCTCTATAGGATGAACTGGGAACAGCCTGCATGTTAACACAGTCTCTCTGGGATGAACTGGGAACAGCCTACATGTTAACACAGTCTCTATGGGATGAACTGGGAACAGCCTACATGTTAACACAGTCTCTCTGGGATGAACTGGGAACAGCCTGCATGTTAACACAGTCTCTCTGGGATGAACTGGGAACAGCCTACATGTTAACACAGTCTCTCTGGGATGAACTGGGAACAGCCTGCATGTTAACACAGTCTCTCTGGGATGAACTGGGAACAGCCTACATGTTAACACAGTCTCTATAGGATGAACTGGGAACAGCCTGCATGTTAACACAGTCTCTCTGGGATGAACTGGGAACAGCCTACATGTTAACACAGTCTCTATAGGATGAACTGGGAACAGCCTGCATGTTAACACAGTCTCTCTGGGATGAACTGGGAACAGCCTACATGTTAACACAGTCTCTCTGGGATGAACTGGGGACAGCCTACATGTTAACACAGTCTCTATAGGATGAACTGGGAACAGCCTGCATGTTAACACAGTCTCTCTGGGATGAACTGAGAACAGCCTACATGTTAACACAGTCTCTCTGGGATGAACTGGGGACAGCCTACATGTTAACACAGTCTCTCTGGGATGAACTGGGAACAGCCTACATGTTAACACAGTCTCTATAGGATGAACTGGGAACAGCCTGCATGTTAACACAGTCTCTCTGGGATGAACTGGGAACAGCCTGCATGTTAACACAGTCTCTCTGGGATGAACTGGGAACAGCCTACATGTTAACACAGTCTCTATAGGATGAACTGGGAACAGCCTACATGTTAACACAGTCTCTCTGGGATGAACTGGGGACAGCCTACATGTTAACACAGTCTCTCTGGGATGAACTGGGAACAGCCTACATGTTAACACAGTCTCTCTGGGATGAACTGGGAACAGCCTACATGTTAACACAGTCTCTATAGGATGAACTGAGAACAGCCTACATGTTAACACAGTCTCTATAGGATGAACTGGGAACAGCCTACATGTTAACACAGTCTCTCTGGGATGAACTGGGAACAGCCTACATGTTAACACAGTCTCTATAGGATGAACTGGGGACAGCCTACATGTTAACACAGTCTCTATAGGATGAACTGGGAACAGCCTACATGTTAACACAGTCTCTATAGGATGAACTGGGAACAGCCTACATGTTAACACAGTCTCTCTGGGATGAACTGGGACCAGCCTACATGTTAACACAGTCTCTCTGGGATGAACTGGGAACAGCCTACATGTTAACACAGTCTCTCTGGGATGAACTGGGAACAGCCTGCATGTTAACACAGTCTCTCTGGGATGAACTGGGAACAGCCTACATGTTAACACAGTCTCTATAGGATGAACTGGGAACAGCCTGCATGTTAACACAGTCTCTCTGGGATGAACTGGGGACAGCCTACATGTTAACACAGTCTCTATAGGATGAACTGGGAACAGCCTGCATGTTAACACAGTCTCTCTGGGATGAACTGGGAACAGCCTGCATGTTAACACAGTCTCTCTGGGATGAACTGGGAACAGCCTACATGTTAACACAGTCTCTATAGGATGAACTGGGAACAGCCTGCATGTTAACACAGTCTCTCTGGGATGAACTGGGAACAGCCTACATGTTAACACAGTCTCTCTGGGATGAACTGGGAACAGCCTACATGTTAACACAGTCTCTCTGGGATGAACTGGGAACAGCCTACATGTTAACACAGTCTCTATAGGATGAACTGGGAACAGCCTACATGTTAACACAGTCTCTCTGGGATGAACTGGGAACAGCCTACATGTTAACACAGTCTCTATAGGATGAACTGGGAACAGCCTGCATGTTAACACAGTCTCTCTGGGATGAACTGGGAACAGCCTACATGTTAACACAGTCTCTATAGGATGAACTGGGAACAGCCTACATGTTAACACAGTCTCTATAGGATGAACTGGGGACAGCCTACATGTTAACACAGTCTCTATAGGATGAACTGGGAACAGCCTGCATGTTAACACAGTCTCTCTGGGATGAACTGGGAACAGCCTACATGTTAACACAGTCTCTATAGGATGAACTGGGAACAGCCTACATGTTAACACAGTCTCTCTGGGATGAACTGGGGACAGCCTACATGTTAACACAGTCTCTATAGGATGAACTGGGAACAGCCTGCATGTTAACACAGTCTCTCTGGGATGAACTGGGGACAGCCTACATGTTAACACAGTCTCTATAGGATGAACTGGGAACAGCCTGCATGTTAACACAGTCTCTCTGGGATGAACTGGGAACAGCCTACATGTTAACACAGTCTCTATAGGATGAACTGGGAACAGCCTACATGTTAACACAGTCTCTCTGGGATGAACTGGGAACAGCCTACATGTTAACACAGTCTCTATAGGATGAACTGGGACCAGCCTACATGTTAACACAGTCTCTATAGGATGAACTGGGACCAGCCTACATGTTAACACAGTCTCTATAGGATGAACTGGGACCAGCCTACATGTTAACACAGTCTCTATAGGATGAACTGGGACCAGCCTACATGTTAACACAGTCTCTCTGGGATGAACTGGGAACAGCCTACATGTTAACACAGTCTCTATAGGATGAACTGGGACCAGCCTACATGTTAACACAGTCTCTCTGGGATGAACTGGGAACAGCCTACATGTTAACACAGTCTCTATAGGATGAACTGAGAACAGCCTGCATGTTAACACAGTCTCTCTGGGATGAACTGAGAACAGCCTACATGTTAACACAGTCTCTATAGGATGAACTGGGACCAGCCTACATGTTAACACAGTCTCTCTGGGATGAACTGGGAACAGCCTACATGTTAACACAGTCTCTATAGGATGAACTGGGAACAGCCTACATGTTAACACAGTCTCTCTGGGATGAACTGGGAACAGCCTACATGTTAACACAGTCTCTATAGGATGAACTGAGAACATCCTGCATGTTAACACAGTCTCTCTGGGATGAACTGAGAACAGCCTACATGTTAACACAGTCTCTATAGGATGAACTGGGACCAGCCTACATGTTAACACAGTCTCTATAGGATGAACTGGGAACAGCCTACATGTTAACACAGTCTCTCTGGGATGAACTGGGGACAGCCTGCATGTTAACACAGTCTCTCTGGGATGAACTGGGAACAGCCTACATGTTAACACAGTCTCTCTGGGATGAACTGGGAACAGCCTGCATGTTAACACAGTCTCTCTGGGATGAACTGGGAACAGCCTACATGTTAACACAGTCTCTATAGGATGAACTGGGAACAGCCTACATGTTAACACAGTCTCTCTGGGATGAACTGGGAACAGCCTGCATGTTAACACAGTCTCTATAGGATGAACTGGGAACAGCCTACATGTTAACACAGTCTCTCTGGGATGAACTGGGAACAGCCTACATGTTAACACAGTCTCTCTGGGATGAACTGAGAACAGCCTACATGTTAACACAGTCTCTCTGGGATGAACTGGGAACAGCCTACATGTTAACACAGTCTCTCTGGGATGAACTGGGAACAGCCTACATGTTAACACAGTCTCTCTGGGATGAACTGGGAACAGCCTACATGTTAACACAGTCTCTCTGGGATGAACTGGGAACAGCCTACATGTTAACACAGTCTCTCTGGGATGAACTGGGAACAGCCTACATGTTTAACACAGTCTCTCTGGGATGAACTGGGAACAGCCTACATGTTAACACAGTCTCTATAGGATGAACTGGGAACAGCCTACATGTTAACACAGTCTCTATAGGATGAACTGGGAACAGCCTACATGTTAACACAGTCTCTATAGGATGAACTGAGAACAGCCTACATGTTAACACAGTCTCTCTGGGATGAACTGGGAACAGCCTGCATGTTAACACAGTCTCTCTGGGATGAACTGGGAACAGCCTACATGTTAACACAGTCTCTATAGGATGAACTGGGAACAGCCTACATGTTAACACAGTCTCTCTGGGATGAACTGGGAACAGCCTGCATGTTAACACAGTCTCTATAGGATGAACTGGGAACAGCCTACATGTTAACACAGTCTCTCTGGGATGAACTGGGAACAGCCTACATGTTAACACAGTCTCTCTGGGATGAACTGGGAACAGCCTACATGTTAACACAGTCTCTCTGGGATGAACTGGGAACAGCCTACATGTTAACACAGTCTCTATAGGATGAACTGGGAACAGCCTACATGTTAACACAGTCTCTATAGGATGAACTGGGAACAGCCTACATGTTAACACAGTCTCTCTGGGATGAACTGGGAACAGCCTACATGTTAACACAGTCTCTCTGGGATGAACTGGGAACAGCCTACATGTTAACACAGTCTCTCTGGGATGAACTGGGAACAGCCTACATGTTAACACAGTCTCTCTGGGATGAACTGGGAACAGCCTGCATGTTAACACAGTCTCTCTGGGATGAACTGGGGACAGCCTACATGTTAACACAGTCTCTCTGGGATGAACTGGGAACAGCCTACATGTTAACACAGTCTCTATAGGATGAACTGGGAACAGCCTACATGTTAACACAGTCTCTATAGGATGAACTGGGAACAGCCTACATGTTAACACAGTCTCTCTGGGATGAACTGGGAACAGCCTGCATGTTAACACAGTCTCTATAGGATGAACTGGGAACAGCCTACATGTTAACACAGTCTCTCTGGGATGAACTGGGAACAGCCTGCATGTTAACACAGTCTCTATAGGATGAACTGGGAACAGCCTACATGTTAACACAGTCTCTCTGGGATGAACTGGGGACAGCCTGCATGTTAACACAGTCTCTCTGGGATGAACTGGGAACAGCCTACATGTTAACACAGTCTCTCTGGGATGAACTGGGAACAGCCTACATGTTAACACAGTCTCTATAGGATGAACTGGGAACAGCCTACATGTTAACACAGTCTCTCTGGGATGAACTGGGAACAGCCTACATGTTAACACAGTCTCTCTGGGATGAACTGGGAACAGCCTGCATGTTAACACAGTCTCTATAGGATGAACTGGGAACAGCCTACATGTTAACACAGTCTCTCTGGGATGAACTGGGAACAGCCTACATGTTAACACAGTCTCTCTGGGATGAACTGGGAACAGCCTACATGTTAACACAGTCTCTCTGGGATGAACTGGGAACAGCCTACATGTTAACACAGTCTCTCTGGGATGAACTGGGAACAGCCTACATGTTAACACAGTCTCTCTGGGATGAACTGGGAACAGCCTACATGTTAACACAGTCTCTCTGGGATGAACTGGGAACAGCCTACATGTTAACACAGTCTCTCTGGGATGAACTGGGAACAGCCTACATGTTAACACAGTCTCTATAGGATGAACTGGGAACAGCCTACATGTTAACACAGTCTCTATAGGATGAACTGGGAACAGCCTGCATGTTAACACAGTCTCTCTGGGATGAACTGGGAACAGCCTGCATGTTAACACAGTCTCTATAGGATGAACTGGGAACAGCCTGCATGTTAACACAGTCTCTCTGGGATGAACTGAGAACAGCCTACATGTTAACACAGTCTCTATAGGATGAACTGGGAACAGCCTGCATGTTAACACAGTCTCTCTGGGATGAACTGGGAACAGCCTACATGTTAACACAGTCTCTCTGGGATGAACTGGGAACAGCCTGCATGTTAACACAGTCTCTCTGGGATGAACTGGGAACAGCCTACATGTTAACACAGTCTCTCTGGGATGAACTGGGAACAGCCTACATGTTAACACAGTCTCTCTGGGATGAACTGGGAACAGCCTACATGTTAACACAGTCTCTCTGGGATGAACTGGGAACAGCCTGCATGTTAACACAGTCTCTCTGGGATGAACTGGGAACAGCCTACATGTTAACACAGTCTCTATAGGATGAACTGGGAACAGCCTACATGTTAACACAGTCTCTCTGGGATGAACTGAGAACAGCCTACATGTTAACACAGTCTCTATAGGATGAACTGGGAACAGCCTACATGTTAACACAGTCTCTCTGGGATGAACTGGGGACAGCCTACATGTTAACACAGTCTCTCTGTGATGAACTGGGAACAGCCTACATGTTAACACAGTCTCTCTGGGATGAACTGGGAACAGCCTACATGTTAACACAGTCTCTCTGGGATGAACTGGGAACAGCCTGCATGTTAACACAGTCTCTCTGGGATGAACTGGGGACAGCCTACATGTTAACACAGTCTCTCTGGGATGAACTGGGAACAGCCTGCATGTTAACACAGTCTCTCTGGGATGAACTGGGAACAGCCTACATGTTAACACAGTCTCTCTGGGATGAACTGGGAACAGCCTACATGTTAACACAGTCTCTCTGGGATGAACTGGGGACAGCCTACATGTTAACACAGTCTCTCTGGGATGAACTGGGAACAGCCTACATGTTAACACAGTCTCTCTGGGATGAACTGGGAACAGCCTACATGTTAACACAGTCTCTCTGGGATGAACTGGGAACAGCCTACATGTTAACACAGTCTCTCTGGGATGAACTGGGAACAGCCTACATGTTAACACAGTCTCTCTGGGATGAACTGGGAACAGCCTACATGTTAACACAGTCTCTCTGGGATGAACTGGGAACAGCCTACATGTTAACACAGTCTCTCTGGGATGAACTGGGAACAGCCTACATGTTAACACAGTCTCTATAGGATGAACTGGGAACAGCCTACATGTTAACACAGTCTCTCTGGGATGAACTGGGAACAGCCTACATGTTAACACAGTCTCTATAGGATGAACTGGGAACAGCCTACATGTTAACACAGTCTCTCTGGGATGAACTGGGAACAGCCTACATGTTAACACAGTCTCTATAGGATGAACTGGGAACAGCCTACATGTTAACACAGTCTCTCTGGGATGAACTGGGAACAGCCTACATGTTAACACAGTCTCTCTGGGATGAACTGGGAACAGCCTACATGTTAACACAGTCTCTATAGGATGAACTGGGAACAGCCTACATGTTAACACAGTCTCTCTGGGATGAACTGGGAACAGCCTGCATGTTAACACAGTCTCTATAGGATGAACTGGGACCAGCCTACATGTTAACACAGTCTCTGGGATGAACTGGGGACAGCCTACATGTTAACACAGTCTCTCTGGGATGAACTGGGAACAGCCTACATGTTAACACAGTCTCTCTGGGATGAACTGGGAACAGCCTGCATGTTAACACAGTCTCTCTGGGATGAACTGGGAACAGCCTACATGTTAACACAGTCTCTATAGGATGAACTGGGAACAGCCTACATGTTAACACAGTCTCTCTGGGATGAACTGGGAACAGCCTGCATGTTAACACAGTCTCTCTGGGATGAACTGGGAACAGCCTGCATGTTAACACAGTCTCTATAGGATGAACTGGGAACAGCCTACATGTTAACACAGTCTCTCTGGGATGAACTGGGAACAGCCTGCATGTTAACACAGTCTCTCTGGGATGAACTGGGGACAGCCTACATGTTAACACAGTCTCTCTGGGATGAACTGAGAACAGCCTACATGTCAACACAGTCTCTATAGGATGAACTGAGAACAGCCTACATGTTAACACAGTCTCTCTGGGATGAACTGGGAACAGCCTACATGTTAACACAGTCTCTATAGGATGAACTGGGAACAGCCTACATGTTAACACAGTCTCTCTGGGATGAACTGGGAACAGCCTACATGTTAACACAGTCTCTCTGGGATGAACTGAGAACAGCCTACATGTTAACACAGTCTCTCTGGGATGAACTGGGAACAGCCTACATGTTAACACAGTCTCTCTGGGATGAACTGAGAACAGCCTACATGTTAACACAGTCTCTCTGGGATGAACTGGGAACAGCCTACATGTTAACACAGTCTCTCTGGGATGAACTGGGAACAGCCTACATGTTAACACAGTCTCTCTGGGATGAACTGGGAACAGCCTACATGTTAACACAGTCTCTATAGGATGAACTGGGAACAGCCTACATGTTAACACAGTCTCTCTGGGATGAACTGGGAACAGCCTACATGTTAACACAGTCTCTCTGGGATGAACTGGGAACAGCCTACATGTTAACACAGTCTCTCTGGGATGAACTGGGAACAGCCTGCATGTTAACACAGTCTCTCTGGGATGAACTGGGAACAGCCTGCATGTTAACACAGTCTCTCTGGGATGAACTGGGAACAGCCTACATGTTAACACAGTCTCTCTGGGATGAACTGAGAACAGCCTACATGTTAACACAGTCTCTCTGGGATGAACTGGGAACAGCCTGCATGTTAACACAGTCTCTCTGGGATGAACTGGGAACAGCCTGCATGTTAACACAGTCTCTCTGGGATGAACTGGGAACAGCCTACATGTTAACACAGTCTCTCTGGGATGAACTGGGAACAGCCTGCATGTTAACACAGTCTCTCTGGGATGAACTGGGAACAGCCTGCATGTTAACACAGTCTCTCTGGGATGAACTGGGAACAGCCTGCATGTTAACACAGTCTCTCTGGGATGAACTGGGAACAGCCTACATGTTAACACAGTCTCTATAGGATGAACTGGGAACAGCCTACATGTTAACACAGTCTCTCTGGGATGAACTGGGAACAGCCTACATGTTAACACAGTCTCTCTGGGATGAACTGGGAACAGCCTACATGTTAACACAGTCTCTATAGGATGAACTGGGAACAGCCTGCATGTTAACACAGTCTCTATAGGATGAACTGGGAACAGCCTACATGTTAACACAGTCTCTATAGGATGAACTGGGACAGCCTACATGTTAACACAGTCTCTATAGGATGAACTGGGAACAGCCTACATGTTAACACAGTCTCTATAGGATGAACTGGGAACAGCCTACATGTCAAAACAGTCTCTATAGGATGAACTGGGAACAGCCTACATGTTAACACAGTCTCTCTGGGATGAACTGGGAACAGCCTACATGTTAACACAGTCTCTCTGGGATGAACTGGGAACAGCCTACATGTTAACACAGTCTCTATAGGATGAACTGGGAACAGCCTACATGTTAACACAGTCTCTATGGGATGAACTGGGAACAGCCTACATGTTAACACAGTCTCTATAGGATGAACTGGGAACAGCCTACATGTTAACACAGTCTCTCTGGGATGAACTGGGAACAGCCTACATGTTAACACAGTCTCTCTGGGATGAACTGGGAACAGCCTACATGTTAACACAGTCTCTCTGGGATGAACTGGGAACAGCCTACATGTTAACACAGTCTCTCTGGGATGAACTGGGAACAGCCTACATGTTAACACAGTCTCTCTGGGATGAACTGGGAACAGCCTACATGTTAACACAGTCTCTATAGGATGAACTGGGAACAGCCTACATGTTAACACAGTCTCTCTGGGATGAACTGGGAACAGCCTACATGTTAACACAGTCTCTCTGGGATGAACTGGGAACAGCCTACATGTTAACACAGTCTCTATAGGATGAACTGGGAACAGCCTACATGTTAACACAGTCTCTATAGGATGAACTGGGAACAGCCTACATGTTAACACAGTCTCTCTGGGATGAACTGGGAACAGCCTACATGTTAACACAGTCTCTCTGGGATGAACTGGGAACAGCCTACATGTTAACACAGTCTCTCTGGGATGAACTGAGAACAGCCTACATGTTAACACAGTCTCTCTGGGATGAACTGGGAACAGCCTGCATGTTAACACAGTCTCTCTGGGATGAACTGGGAACAGCCTGCATGTTAACACAGTCTCTCTGGGATGAACTGGGGACAGCCTACATGTCAACACAGTCTCTATAGGATGAACTGGGAACAGCCTACATGTTAACACAGTCTCTCTGGGATGAACTGGGAACAGCCTACATGTTAACACAGTCTCTATAGGATGAACTGGGAACAGCCTACATGTTAACACAGTCTCTCTGGGATGAACTGGGAACAGCCTACATGTCAACACAGTCTCTCTGGGATGAACTGAGAACAGCCTACATGTTAACACAGTCTCTCTGGGATGAACTGGGAACAGCCTGCATGTTAACACAGTCTCTCTGGGATGAACTGGGAACAGCCTGCATGTTAACACAGTCTCTCTGGGATGAACTGGGAACAGCCTACATGTTAACACAGTCTCTATAGGATGAACTGGGAACAGCCTACATGTTAACACAGTCTCTATAGGATGAACTGGGAACAGCCTACATGTTAACACAGTCTCTCTGGGATGAACTGGGAACAGCCTACATGTTAACACAGTCTCTATAGGATGAACTGGGAACAGCCTACATGTTAACACAGTCTCTATAGGATGAACTGGGAACAGCCTACATGTTAACACAGTCTCTATAGGATGAACTGGGAACAGCCTACATGTTAACACAGTCTCTCTGGGATGAACTGGGAACAGCCTACATGTTAACACAGTCTCTATAGGATGAACTGGGAACAGCCTACATGTTAACACAGTCTCTCTGGGATGAACTGGGAACAGCCTACATGTTAACACAGTCTCTCTGGGATGAACTGGGAACAGCCTACATGTTAACACAGTCTCTATAGGATGAACTGGGAACAGCCTACATGTTAACACAGTCTCTATAGGATGAACTGGGAACAGCCTACATGTTAACACAGTCTCTATAGGATGAACTGGGAACAGCCTACATGTTAACACAGTCTCTCTGGGATGAACTGGGAACAGCCTACATGTTAACACAGTCTCTCTGGGATGAACTGGGAACAGCCTACATGTTAACACAGTCTCTATAGGATGAACTGGGAACAGCCTACATGTTAACACAGTCTCTCTGGGATGAACTGGGAACAGCCTACATGTTAACACAGTCTCTCTGGGATGAACTGGGAACAGCCTACATGTTAACACAGTCTCTCTGGGATGAACTGGGAACAGCCTACATGTTAACACAGTCTCTCTGGGATGAACTGGGAACAGCCTACATGTTAACACAGTCTCTATAGGATGAACTGGGAACAGCCTACATGTTAACACAGTCTCTATAGGATGAACTGGGAACAGCCTACATGTTAACACAGTCTCTATAGGATGAACTGGGAACAGCCTACATGTTAACACAGTCTCTCTGGGATGAACTGGGAACAGCCTACATGTTAACACAGTCTCTATAGGATGAACTGGGAACAGCCTACATGTTAACACAGTCTCTATAGGATGAACTGGGAACAGCCTACATGTTAACACAGTCTCTATAGGATGAACTGGGAACAGCCTACATGTTAACACAGTCTCTCTGGGATGAACTGGGAACAGCCTACATGTTAACACAGTCTCTATAGGATGAACTGGGAACAGCCTACATGTTAACACAGTCTCTCTGGGATGAACTGGGAACAGCCTACATGTTAACACAGTCTCTCTGGGATGAACTGGGAACAGCCTACATGTTAACACAGTCTCTATAGGATGAACTGGGAACAGCCTACATGTTAACACAGTCTCTATAGGATGAACTGGGAACAGCCTACATGTTAACACAGTCTCTCTGGGATGAACTGGGAACAGCCTACATGTTAACACAGTCTCTCTGGGATGAACTGGGAACAGCCTGCATGTTAACACAGTCTCTCTGGGATGAACTGGGAACAGCCTACATGTTAACACAGTCTCTCTGGGATGAACTGGGAACAGCCTACATGTTAACACAGTCTCTCTGGGATGAACTGGGAACAGCCTGCATGTTAACACAGTCTCTATAGGATGAACTGGGAAACTGGGAGCCTACATGTTAACACAGTCTCTCTGGGATGAACTGGGAACAGCCTACATGTTAACACAGTCTCTATAGGATGAACTGGGAACAGCCTACATGTTAACACAGTCTCTCTAGGATGAACTGGGAACAGCCTACATGTTAACACAGTCTCTCTGGGATGAACTGGGAACAGCCTACATGTTAACACACAGTCTCTCTGGGATGAACTGGGAACAGCCTACATGTTAACACAGTCTCTCTGGGATGAACTGGGAACAGCCTACATGTTAACACAGTCTCTATAGGATGAACTGGGAACAGCCTACATGTTAACACAGTCTCTCTGGGATGAACTGGGAACAGCCTACATGTTAACACAGTCTCTCTGGGATGAACTGGGAACAGCCTACATGTTAACACAGTCTCTATGGGATGAACTGGGAACAGCCTACATGTTAACACAGTCTCTCTGGGATGAACTGGGAACAGCCTACATGTTAACACAGTCTCTCTGGGATGAACTGGGAACAGCCTACATGTTAACACAGTCTCTATAGGATGAACTGGGAACAGCCTACATGTTAACACAGTCTCTCTGGGATGAACTGGGAACAGCCTACATGTTAACACAGTCTCTCTGGGATGAACTGGGAACAGCCTGCATGTTAACACAGTCTCTCTGGGATGAACTGGGAACAGCCTACATGTTAACACAGTCTCTCTGGGATGAACTGGGAACAGCCTACATGTTAACACAGTCTCTATAGGATGAACTGGGAACAGCCTACATGTTAACACAGTCTCTCTGGGATGAACTGGGAACAGCCTACATGTTAACACAGTCTCTATAGGATGAACTGGGGACAGCTGTTAACACAGTCTCTATAGGATGAACTGGGATGAACACAGTCATGAACTGGGAACAGCCTACATGTTAACACAGTCTCTATAGGATGAACTGGGAACAGCCTACATGTTAACACAGTCTCTATAGGATGAACTGGGAACAGCCTACATGTTAACACAGTCTCTCTGGGATGAACTGGGAACAGCCTGCATGTTAACACAGTCTCTCTGGGATGAACTGGGAACAGCCTACATGTTAACACAGTCTCTCTGGGATGAACTGGGAACAGCCTACATGTTAACACAGTCTCTATAGGATGAACTGGGAACAGCCTACATGTTAACACAGTCTCTCTGGGATGAACTGGGAACAGCCTACATGTTAACACAGTCTCTCTGGGATGAACTGGGAACAGCCTACATGTTAACACAGTCTCTATAGGATGAACTGGGAACAGCCTACATGTTAACACAGTCTCTATAGGATGAACTGGGAACAGCCTACATGTTAACACAGTCTCTATAGGATGAACTGGGAACAGCCTACATGTTAACACAGTCTCTCTGGGATGAACTGGGAACAGCCTACATGTTAACACAGTCTCTATAGGATGAACTGGGAACAGCCTGCATGTTAACACAGTCTCTGGGATGAACTGGGAACAGCCTACATGTTAACACAGTCTCTCTGGGATGAACTGGAACAGCCTACATGTTAACACAGTCTCTATAGGATGAACTGGGAACAGCCTGCATGTTAACACAGTCTCTCTGGGATGAACTGGGAACAGCCTGCATGTTAACACAGTCTCTATAGGATGAACTGGGAACAGCCTGCATGTTAACACAGTCTCTCTGGGATGAACTGGGAACAGCCTACATGTTAACACAGTCTCTCTGGGATGAACTGGGAACAGCCTACATGTTAACACAGTCTCTCTGGGATGAACTGGGAACAGCCTACATGTTAACACAGTCTCTCTGGGATGAACTGGGAACAGCCTACATGTTAACACAGTCTCTCTGGGATGAACTGGGAACAGCCTACATGTTAACACAGTCTCTATAGGATGAACTGGGAACAGCCTACATGTTAACACAGTCTCTCTGGGATGAACTGGGAACAGCCTGCATGTTAACACAGTCTCTCTGGGATGAACTGGGAACAGCCTACATGTTAACACAGTCTCTCTGGGATGAACTGGGAACAGCCTACATGTTAACACAGTCTCTATAGGATGAACTGGGAACAGCCTACATGTTAACACAGTCTCTATAGGATGAACTGGGAACAGCCTGCATGTTAACACAGTCTCTCTGGGATGAACTGGGAACAGCCTACATGTTAACACAGTCTCTATAGGATGAACTGGGAACAGCCTACATGTTAACACAGTCTCTCTGGGATGAACTGGGAACAGCCTACATGTTAACACAGTCTCTATAGGATGAACTGGGAACAGCCTACATGTTAACACAGTCTCTATAGGATGAACTGGGAACAGCCTACATGTTAACACAGTCTCTCTGGGATGAACTGGGAACAGCCTACATGTTAACACAGTCTCTATGGGATGAACTGGGAACAGCCTACATGTTAACACAGTCTCTCTGGGATGAACTGGGAACAGCCTACATGTTAACACAGTCTCTCTGGGATGAACTGGGAACAGCCTACATGTTAACACAGTCTCTATAGGATGAACTGGGAACAGCCTACATGTTAACACAGTCTCTATAGGATGAACTGGGAACAGCCTACATGTTAACACAGTCTCTCTGGGATGAACTGGGAACAGCCTACATGTTAACACAGTCTCTATAGGATGAACTGGGAACAGCCTGCATGTTAACACAGTCTTAACACAGTCTCTATAGGATGAACTGGAACAGCCTACATGTTAACACAGTCTCTATAGGATGAACTGGGAACAGCCTACATGTTAACACAGTCTCTATAGGATGAACTGGGAACAGCCTACATGTTAACACAGTCTCTCTGGGATGAACTGGGAACAGCCTACATGTTAACACAGTCTCTATAGGATGAACTGGGAACAGCCTACATGTTAACACAGTCTCTCTGGGATGAACTGGGAACAGCCTACATGTTA
The DNA here is from genome assembly GCF_023373465.1 of Oncorhynchus keta. NCBI lineage: Eukaryota > Metazoa > Chordata > Actinopteri > Salmoniformes > Salmonidae > Oncorhynchus > Oncorhynchus keta. Next base: position 9,225,570 of record NC_068439.1, on the reverse strand, counting down.
ACACAGTCTCTCTGGGATGAACTGGGAACAGCCTACATGTTAACACAGTCTCTCTGGGATGAACTGGGAACAGCCTACATGTTAACACAGTCTCTCTGGGATGAACTGGGAACAGCCTACATGTTAACACAGTCTCTCTGGGATGAACTGGGAACAGCCTACATGTTAACACAGTCTCTCTGGGATGAACTGGGAACAGCCTACATGTTAACACAGTCTCTCTGGGATGAACTGGGAACAGCCTACATGTTAACACAGTCTCTGGGATGAACTGGGAACAGCCTGCATGTTAACACAGTCTCTCTGGGATGAACTGGGAACAGCCTGCATGTTAACACAGTCTCTATAGGATGAACTGGGAACAGCCTACATGTTAACACAGTCTCTCTGGGATGAACTGGGAACAGCCTACATGTTAACACAGTCTCTATAGGATGAACTGGGAACAGCCTACATGTTAACACAGTCTCTCTGGGATGAACTGGGAACAGCCTACATGTTAACACAGTCTCTATAGGATGAACTGGGAACAGCCTACATGTTAACACAGTCTCTATAGGATGAACTGGGAACAGCCTACATGTTAACACAGTCTCTATAGGATGAACTGGGAACAGCCTACATGTTAACACAGTCTCTATAGGATGAACTGGGAACAGCCTACATGTTAACACAGTCTCTCTGGGATGAACTGGGAACAGCCTACATGTTAACACAGTCTCTCTGGGATGAACTGGGAACAGCCTACATGTTAACACAGTCTCTCTGGGATGAACTGGGAACAGCCTACATGTTAACACAGTCTCTATAGGATGAACTGGGAACAGCCTGCATGTTAACACAGTCTCTATAGGATGAACTGGGAACAGCCTACATGTTAACACAGTCTCTATAGGATGAACTGGGAACAGCCTACATGTTAACACAGTCTCTCTGGGATGAACTGGGAACAGCCTACATGTTAACACAGTCTCTATGGGATGAACTGGGAACAGCCTACATGTTAACACAGTCTCTCTGGGATGAACTGGGAACAGCCTACATGTTAACACAGTCTCTAGGATGAACTGGGAACAGCCTACATGTTAACACAGTCTCTCTGGGATGAACTGGGAACAGCCTACATGTTAACACAGTCTCTCTGGATGAACTGGGAACAGCCTACATGTTAACACAGTCTCTCTGGGATGAACTGGGAACAGCCTACATGTTAACACAGTCTCTCTGGGATGAACTGGGGACAGCCTACATGTTAACACAGTCTCTATAGGATGAACTGGGAACAGCCTACATGTTAACACAGTCTCTATAGGATGAACTGGGAACAGCCTACATGTTAACACAGTCTCTATAGGATGAACTGGGAACAGCCTACATGTTAACACAGTCTCTCTGGGATGAACTGGGAACAGCCTACATGTTAACACAGTCTCTATAGGATGAACTGAGAACAGCCTACATGTTAACACAGTCTCTCTGGGATGAACTGGGAACAGCCTACATGTTAACACAGTCTCTATAGGATGAACTGGGAACAGCCTACATGTTAACACAGTCTCTCTGGGATGAACTGGGAACAGCCTACATGTTAACACAGTCTCTCTGGGATGAACTGGGAACAGCCTACATGTTAACACAGTCTCTCTGGGATGAACTGGGAACAGCCTACATGTTAACACAGTCTCTCTGGGATGAACTGGGAACAGCCTACATGTTAACACAGTCTCTATAGGATGAACTGGGAACAGCCTACATGTTAACACAGTCTCTCTGGGATGAACTGGGGACAGCCTACATGTTAACACAGTCTCTATAGGATGAACTGGGGACAGCCTGCATGTTAACACAGTCTCTATGGGATGAACTGGGAACAGCCTGCATGTTAACACAGTCTCTCTGGGATGAACTGGGAACAGCCTACATGTTAACACAGTCTCTCTGGGATGAACTGGGAACAGCCTACATGTTAACACAGTCTCTCTGGGATGAACTGGGAACAGCCTACATGTTAACACAGTCTCTCTGGGATGAACTGGGAACAGCCTACATGTTAACACAGTCTCTATAGGATGAACTGGGGACAGCCTACATGTTAACACAGTCTCTATAGGATGAACTGGGAACAGCCTACATGTTAACACAGTCTCTATAGGATGAACTGGGGACAGCCTACATGTTAACACAGTCTCTATAGGATGAACTGGGAACAGCCTACATGTTAACACAGTCTCTATAGGATGAACTGGGAACAGCCTACATGTTAACACAGTCTCTCTGGGATGAACTGGGAACAGCCTACATGTTAACACAGTCTCTCTGGGATGAACTGGGAACAGCCTACATGTTAACACAGTCTCTATAGGATGAACTGGGAACAGCCTACATGTTAACACAGTCTCTATAGGATGAACTGGGAACAGCCTACATGTTAACACAGTCTCTATAGGATGAACTGGGAACAGCCTACATGTTAACACAGTCTCTATAGGATGAACTGGGAACAGCCTACATGTTAACACAGTCTCTATAGGATGAACTGGGAACAGCCTACATGTTAACACAGTCTCTATAGGATGAACTGGGAACAGCCTACATGTTAACACAGTCTCTATAGGATGAACTGGGAACAGCCTGCATGTTAACACAGTCTCTATAGGGGAGAGTGGGGGAATATGTTCCAAATGGAACCCAAATTCCTTATTTTGTACACTACTTTTGACAAGGGCCCATAGGGTAGTGCACTACTTTTGACAAGGGCCCATAGGGTAGTGCACTACTTTTGACAAGGGCCCATAGGGTGGTAGTACACTATGCAGGGAATAAGGTGTCGTTTGGGACGCAAACAGAAACTGGGAACAAGAGACCCAACAGCCCCATGGGGACGAGTGGAGGAACAGAGGGAGGAACAGAGGGAGGAACAGAGGGAGGAACAGAGGGAGGAACAGAGGGAGGAGTGGGAGACGATGAAGGGATGGCGAGTGAGACTATTTGTCCCCATGTATTTGAGATCGAAAGAAGGGAGCTGACTTGTTCTAGATCTCAATTATATTTGGCAGATGCACAGGCACACACACCAACACACAATACACACACACACACCAACACACAATACACACACACACACCAACACACAATACACACACACAAAACACAATACACACACCAACACACAATACACACACACACACCAACACACAATACACACACACACACCAACACACAATACACACACACCAAAACACAATACACACACCAACACACAATACACACACACACACCAACACACAATACACACACACCAAAACACAATACACACACACCAACACACAATACACACACACACACCAACACACAATACACACACACACACCAACACACAATACACACACCCAAAACACAATACACACACACCAACACACAATACACACACACACAACACACAATACACACACACCAAAACACAATACACACACACCAACACACACACACACACACACACACCAACACACAATACACACACACACCAACACACAATACACACACACCAAAACAATACACACACACCAACACATAATACGCACACACACACCAACACACAATACACACACACACACGGATACACAATACGCACACACACACCACACACAATACGCACACACACACACACACACACACACACACACACACACACACACACACACACACACACACACACACACACACACACACACACACACACACAATACACACACACACACGGATACACAATACGCACACACACACCAACACACAATACGCACACACACACACACACACACACACACACACACACACACACACACACACACACACACACACACACACACACACACACACACAACAACACACATACACACACACACCAACACACAATACACACACACCAACACACAATACGCACACACACACACACACACACACACACACACACACACACACACACACACACACACACACAATACACACACACACACCAACACACAATACACACACACCAACACACAATACGCACACACACACACACACACACACACACACACACACACACACACCAACACACAATACACACACACACACCGATACACAATACACACACACACACACACACACACCGACACACATACGCACACACACACACACACACACACACACCGATACACAATACGCACACACACACACACACACAACACACAATACGCACACACACACACACACACACACACATACCAACACACAATACACACACACACACCGATACACAATACGCACACACACACACACCAACACACAATACACACACACCAACACACAATACACACACACACACCAATTACATGATACACAGGAAGATGTTCAGACAGACAGACAGACAGACAGACAGACAGACAGACAGACAGACAGACAGACAGACAGACAGACAGACAGACACAGACAGACAGACAGACAGCTATTCAAACCCTTTAAATGTTCACAGGTACACAAAGACACACACAGAAACTCTCATGATAGACGACAGGCTAACTGGAGTCTGGGGACACACACAGAAACCCTCATGATAGACAACATGCTAACTGTAGTCTGGGGACACACACAGAAACCCTCATGATAGACAACATGCTAACTGTAGTCTGGGGACACACACAGAAACCCTCATGATAGACAACAGGCTAACTGTAGTCTGGGGACACACACAGAAACCCTCATGATAGACAACATGCTAACTGTAGTCTGGGGACACACACAGAAACCCTCATGATAGACGACAGGCTAACTGTAGTCTGGGGACACACACAGAAACCCTCATGATAGACAACAGGCTAACTGTAGTCTGGGGACACACACAGAAACCCTCATGATAGACAACATGCTAACTGTAGTCTGGGGACACACACAGAAACCCTCATGATAGACAACATGCTAACTGTAGTCTGGGGACACACACAGAAACCCTCATGATAGACGACAGGCTAACTAGTCTGGGGACACACACAGAAACCCTCATGATAGACGACAGGCTAACTGTAGTCTGGGGACACACACAGAAACCCTCATGATAGACAACATGCTAACTGTAGTCTGGGGACACACACAGAAGGTTCCAGGGGGACATGTCCTTCAGGTCACTTTGCCTTCTCCAGGGAAGGGAGGGGGTAGAAGAGGGTGGTTCTGCCATATCAGCGGGATCAGGTACACCTTGTGCCATCACTACCCCATATAGACTACCACAGTACCTCTCTACCCCCTGTAGACTACCATATTACCTCACTACCTCCTATAGACTACCATATGCCCTCACTACCCCATATAGACTACCACAGTACCTCTCTACACCCTATAGACTACCATATGCCCTCACTACCCCCTATAGACTACCATATGCCCTCACTACCCCCTATAGACTACCATATGCCCTCACTACCCCCTACAGACTACCATATGCCCTCACTACCCCCTATAGACTACCATATGCCCTCACTACCTCCTAAAGACTACACTGTGAACTCTCTACCCCCAATAGACTACCACTGTACCCCCTGTAGACTACCATATTAGACGACAGGCTAACTGTCGTCTGCCACATACACCTGGTTGATCCGACAGCAGGACAGTAAACACAGAAAGTAGACCAGATAAACCTGGTTGATCCGACAGCAGGACAGTAAACACAGAAAGTAGACCAGATAAACCTGGCTGATCCGACAGCAGGACAGTAAACACAGAAAGTAGACCAGATAAACCTGGCTGATCTGACGGCAGGACAGTAAACACAGAAAGGAGGCCAGATAAACCTGGCTGATCTGACGGCAGGACAGTAAACACAGAAAGTAGACCAGATAAACCTGTCTGATCTGACGGCAGGACAGTAAACACAGAAAGGAGGCCAGATAAAGCTGGCTGATCTGAAAGTAGGCCAGATAATGACTGTTGCTGATACATAGAAACCAGGCGCTACATCATAGACCAGGGGATCTTAAGCATTTTTCAGCCTGGGACCCAAATGAGAAATTCTGTGTTTTCCTGGAACTCAAGCTTAGGAAAATATGCAACAATACGTAAATGTTGGTACATTTCATTGCCGTTATGCATTAAAACAAATGCAATGTTAACAACAACAAATAACAATGAAATACCCATGTAAATACCTGTCTAGGTTGGAACTGTAGCTGTTAAAATACAATAAATCATTTTCAATCGGGAACTGGAATAAACTGATTGATCAAATCACACAGATGTATAAACAGAACCACAGGGGGCTGCTGAAGGGAGGAAGGTTCATGATAAGGTCCGGAAACGGAACGAATGGAATGGCACCAAACACCTGGAAACCATGGAAACCACGCGTTTGATGTTTACGATACCATTCCGCTAATTCCGCACGGAACACGTTACTCGGAATTTCTCAAAGATTGTACATAAAACCAAGAGATAGAAACTCTTTGCTGTATTTGCGTTTCGTGACGACTGAAGCCCAGTCGGAACTGGTGGCTAGCTGGAGTCCATTTTGATGACGTTCGGTAAGTGCCTGCGAGCGGGAATGACAAGTCATCTGCTGCTGAACCACAGCGCTGCCGCACGTGTGTCGCGGAATGAACTTCAAGAAAACTGAAGAAAAACAAAAGATCCAGTAAATGACGAAGCACACTGGGCATCTACCTCCACCTCGCGCTGCTGCCAAACTCAGCTGAGGTACCTCTGCTGAACAGAGATCGTAGTGAACAGAGAGCGCAGTTGCACTTGGCAAAATCAATTCCAGCAATTCATTAAATAATGATACATTTAATATGAAAGGTCGCAACACACAATATTAACAGGTCCAAAGTGGGTCGCGACTCATGCTTTAAGAAAAGCTGTATAAACACACACACACACACACAGACACACACACACACACGCATTTAGCAAGCAGGATATCCTGTTGTTGTTGTCTGTAACATCATAAAAATATTCTGGCTCTAAACACATCTTTCCATTCCAACACTGTTTTTAAATCCCTTTCTCTCCTCCATTTCTTATATAGCTGGGAATGATAGACGGGTAGAGGAGACATCTCCTCCATTTCTTATATAGCTGGGAATGATAGACAGATAGAGGAGACATCTCCATTTCTTATATAGCTGGGAATGATAGACAGGTAGAGGAGACATCTCCTCCATTTCTTATATAGCTGGGAATGATAGACAGGTAGAGGAGACATCTCCTCCATTTCTTATATAGCTGGGAATGATAGACAGGTAGAGGAGACATCTCCTCCATTTCTTATATAGCTGGGAATGATAGACAGGTAGAAGAGACATCTCCTCCATTTCTTATATAGCTGGGAATGATAGACAGGTAGAGGAGACATCTCCTCCATTTCTTATATAGCTGGGAATGATAGACAGGTAGAGGAGACATCTCCTCCATTTCTTATATAGCTGGGAATGATAGACAGGTAGAGGAGACATCTCCTCCATTTCTTATATAGCTGGGAATGATAGACAGGTAGAGGAGACATCTCCTCCATTTCTTATATAGCTGGGAATGATAGACAGGTAGAGGAGACATCTCCTCCATTTCTTATATAGCTGGGAATGATAGACGGGTAGAGGAGACATCTCCTCCATTTCTTATATAGCTGGGAATGATAGACGGGTAGAGGAGACATCTCCTCCATTTCTTATATAGCTGGGAATGATAGACAGGTAGAGGAGACATCTCCTCCATTTCTTATATAGCTGGGAATGATAGACAGGTAGAGGAGACATCTCCTCCATTTCTTATATAGCTGGGAATGATAGACGGGTAGAGGAGACATCTCCTCCATTTCTTATATAGCTGGGAATGATAGACAGGTAGAGGAGACATCTCCTCCATTTCTTATATAGCTGGGAATGATAGACGGGTAGAGGAGACATCTCCTCCATTTCTTATATAGCTGGGAATGATAGACAGATAGAGGAGACATCTCCTCCATTTCTTATATAGCTGGGAATGATAGACGGGTAGAGGAGACATCTCCTCCATTTCTTATATAGCTGGGAATGATAGACAGATAGAGGAGACATCTCCTCCATTTCTTATATAGCTGGGAATGATAGACGGGTAGAGGAGACATCTCCTCCATTTCTTATATAGCTGGGAATGATAGACAGATAGAGGAGACATCTCCTCCATTTCTTATATAGCTGGGAATGATAGACGGGTAGAGGAGACATCTCCTCCATTTCTTATATAGCTGGGAATGATAGACAGATAGAGGAGACATCTCCTCCATTTCTTATATAGCTGGGAATGATAGACGGGTAGAGGAGACATCTCCTCCAAAGAAAACAGATTAGGTATTCAGGGATGAGAGAGGGATGAGATAGGGATGACAGAGGGATGACAGACGGATGACAGAGGAATGAGATAGGGATGACAGAGGGATGAGAGAGGGATGACAGAGAGATGAGAGAGGGATGACAGAGAGATGAGAGAGGGGTGACAGAGGGATGAGAGAGAGGTGACAGAGGGATGAGAGAGGGATGACAGAGGAATGAGAGAGGGATGACAGAGGGATGACAGAGGGATGAGATAGGGATGACAGAGGGATGAGAGAGGGATGACAGAGGGATGAGAGAGGGATGACAGAGGGATGACAGAGGGATGAGAGAGGGATGACAGAGGGATGACAGAGGGATGAGATAGGGATGACAGAGGGATGACAGAGGGATGAGAGAGGGGTGACAGAGGGATGAGAGAGGGATGACAGAGGGATAAGAGAGGGATGACAGAGGGATGAGAGAGGGATGACAGAGGGATGAGAGAGGGATGACAGAGGGATGAGAGAGGGATGACAGAGGGATGAGATAGGGATGACAGAGGGATGAGATAGGGATGAGAGAGGGATGAGAGAGGGATGAGAGAGGGATGACAGAGGGATGAGATAGGGATGACAGAGGGATGACAGAGGGATTAATATATATATATACACACACACACACAGAGAGAGAAAGACAGAGACACACACACACAAACCATTCACAGACACACACACACACACCCACCCACACACACACACACACCGACACAGTGAGTAACGTCACTGTCCCTGTTGTTTTGGGGGTGACTGCGTGTGAATGAAGCGGGAAGGGTCAGGATTGGAACCGTTTTCCTCTCTTCCCGTCTGAAACACTAATGTCCCGGAATGTGCCGACACAGTGGTGGCTCACGCAAACCCAACGTGACTCCACATTAATAATAAAACAACAAATATACACATCCCACTGACACACAGACGACATGGTGCCATATGGTGGTCCTTCTGTGGCTCAGTTGGTAGAGCATGGCGCTTGTAACGCCAGGGTAGTGGGTTCGATTCCCGGGACCACCCATACGTAGAATGTATGCACACATGACTGTAAGTCGCTTTGGATAAAAGCGTCAGCTAAATGGCATATATATATGGGACACACAGACGACATGGTGCCATATGGGACACACAGACGACATGGTGCCATACATGGTGCCATACATGGTGCCATACATGGTGCCATATGGGACACACAGACGTCATGGTGCCATACATGGTGCCATATGGGACACACAGACGACATGGTGCCATACATGGTGCCATATGGGACACACAGACGACATGGTGCCATACATGGTGCCATATGGGACACACAGACGACATGGTGCCATACATGGTGCCATATGGGACACAGACGACATGGTGCCATACATGGTGCCATATGGGACACACAGACGACATAGTGCCATACATGGTGCCATATGGGACACACAGACGACATGGTGCCATACATGGTGCCATATGGGACACACAGACGACATGGTGCCATACATGGTGCCATATGGGACACACAGACAACATGGTGCCATATGGGACACACAGACGACATGGTGCCATACATGGTGCCATATGGGACACACAGACGACATGGTGCCATATGGGACACACAGACAACATGGTGCCATACATGGTGCCATACATGGTGCCATATGGGACACACAGACGACATGGTGCCATACATGGTGCCATATGGGACACACAGACGACATGGTGCCATACATGGTGCCATATGGGACACACAGACGACATGGTGCCATACATGGTGCCATATGGGACACACAGACGACATGGTGCCATACATGGTGCCATACATGGTGCCATATGGGACACACAGACGACATGGTGCCATACATGGTGCCATATGGGATACACAGATGGCATGGTGCCATACATGGTGCCATATGGGACACACAGACGACATGGTGCCATATGGGACACACAGACAACATGGTGCCATACATGGTGCCATATGGGACACACAGATTACATGGTGCCATACATGGTGCCATATGGGACACACAGACGACATGGTGCCATACATGGTGCCATATGGGACACACAGACAACATGGTGCCATATGGGACACACAGACGACATGGTGCCATACATGGTGCCATATGGGACACACAGACGACATGGTGCCATATGGGACACACAGACGACATGGTGCCATACATGGTGCCATACATGGTGCCATATGGGACACACAGACGACATGGTGCCATACATGGTGCCATATGGAACACACAGACGACATGGTGCCATACATGGTGCCATATGGGACACACAGACGACATGGTGCCATATGGGACACACAGATGACATGGTGCCATACATGGTGCCATATGGGACACACAGATGACATGGTGCCATACATGGTGCCATATGGGACACACAGAAAACATGGTGCCATACATGGTGCCATATGGGACACACAGACGACATGGTGCCATACATGGTGCCATATGGGACACACAGACAACATGGTGCCATATGGGACACACAGATGACATGGTGCCATACATGGTGCCATATGGGACACACAGACGACATGGTGCCATACATGGTGCCATATGGGACACACAGACGACATGGTGCCATACATGGTGCCATACATGGTGCCATATGGGACACACAGACGACATGGTGCCATACATGGTGCCATATGGGACACACAGATGGCATGGTGCCATACATGGTGCCATATGGGACACACAGACGACATGGTGCCATACATGGTGCCATATGGGACACACAGACGACATGGTGCCATACATGGTGCCATATGGGACACACAGACGACATGGTGCCATATGGGACACACAGACAACATGGTGCCATACATGGTGCCATATGGGACACACAGATTACATGGTGCCATACATGGTGCCATATGGGACACACAGACGACATGGTGCCATACATGGTGCCATACATGGTGCCATATGGGACACACAGACGACATGGTACCATACATGGTGCCATACGTGGTGCCATATGGGACACATAGACGACATGGTGCCATACATGGTGCCATATGGGACACACAGACGACATGGTGCCATACATGGTGCCATATGGGACACACAGACGACATAGTGCCATATGGGACACACAGATGACATGGTGCCATACATGGTGCCATATGGGACACACAGACGACATGGTGCCATACATGGTGCCATACATGGTGCCATATGGGACACACAGACGACATGGTACCATACATGGTGCCATACATGGTGCCATATGGGACACACAGACGACATGGTGCCATACATGGTGCCATATGGGACACATAGACGACATAGTGCCATACATGGTGCCATGTGGGACACACAGTTCAAGAGAGGAAACCCTCGTTCTGTCAAGGTAAAAACAATATTTTAAAAAACACTAAAACACTCCTAGAAATAGCACCCTATTCACGACGTAGCACACTGCCTTTGACCAGATCCCATAGGGAGCCATTTGCGATGCACCCCCATGTGTTTCAGCCTCTCTCTGAGGATGATGTCATTGGGATGGATGGCACTTCCTGACCATCCAATTACAAACAAACGTGTGGGTGTGCCAGGCAGTGGAACAGTGGAAGGAGAGCATGCTGGGAAGGAAATGAAGGGGTATTGTTGGATTGAGGCGAGGTCATGAGTCTGTGAGGGCATGATATTGGGTTAAGAAACCCTGTCATGAAACAGAGAGGAGGGGGCCTGGTTGAGGGGTGTGTGTGTGTGTGTGTGTGTGTGTGTGTGTGTGTGTGTGTGTGTGTGTGTGTGTGTGTGTGTGTGTGTGTGTGTGTGTGTGTGTGTGTGTGTGTGTGTGTGTGTGTGTGTGTGTGTGTGTGTGTGTGTGTTGGCGCGCACCCCCTTCAGAAATGCAGGGGGGAGACGGTGGGAGAGGGGAGAAAGGGGGAGACAGTGTAGGAAACAGCTGTGATGGGGGATAGACGAAGGAGGGAGGATGGGGGAGACATTCCAGCATTATGTCTGTGCTTCCTTGAGAACAAGAGTAACAAAACACAAACAAACGGCTGCCAAAGAGAGACAGAGGAGGAAACGAAGATAAAAGAGGGAGAGAGACGGGAGGGAGAAAGAGGAAGGAAAACGGAGATAGAAAGAGAGAGAGAGAGAGAGAGAGAGAGAGAGAGAGAGAGAGAGAGAGAAAGGCAGAGAGAGAGAGAGAGAGAGAGAGAGAGAGAGAGAGAGAGAGAGAGAGAGAGAGAGAAAGAGAGCGAGAGTGATAGACGGAGAGATAGAGACAGAGAGAGAGAGAGGGAGAGAGAAAGAGAAAGAGAGTTTGAGACAGAGAAAGAGACAGAGAGATAGAGAGAGAGAGAGAGAGAGAGAGAGAGAGAGAGAGAGAGAGAGAGAGAGAGAGAGAGAGAGAGAGAGAGAGAGAGAGAAAGAAAGAAAGAGAAAGAGAGAGTTAGAGAAAGAGAGAGAGTTAGAGACAGAGAGGAGAGAGAAAGAGAAAGAGAGAGTTAGAGACAGAGAGGGTAGTGAGGAGTAAGGTAAAGAGAGAACGTGAGAATGGGAAAATGAAGGAGAAGAAAGAGAGGATGGGACAGGTCAGGGAGTTTCTCTGAGGCAGTAGGGCTGTTAAAACACAATGGTCCTTATAGGAAAAGTAAGCACCAGATTACTGAAATGAATTTAAATGACTTCCACGACTCCATTTAGCCTTCACAACACATTTCTCTCTTTAAAACAACCCCATTATTAGCTAGCGGTCAGAGTGATTTATGCTTTATTGTGTCCCCACAGCAGTCTGTAGAGAATCGTATTTGATTGATTGTTATGTTTGATATCAACCACATACGGCCCCACCCACATTGACCACATTGACTTACGAGACACTACAATGTACGCACTACATCAGGAGTTTATTGTACGTAAAAAGAAACATGTTGGGCTAAATGGTTCCTGTCATGAAGCCATCAGAAAGAGCCTCTGAGCCTTAATGAGTATTTACTGACGCTTTAGTGACAATATACGGATGTCTTTAGTGACTATATACGGATGTCTTTAGTGACTATATACGGATGTCTTTAGTGACTATATACGGATGTCTTTAGTGACTATATACGGATGTCTTTAGTGACTATATACGGATGTCTTTAGTGACTATATACGGATGTCTTTAGTGACTATATACGGATGTCTTTAGTGACTATATACGGATGTCTTTAGTGACTATGTACGGATGTCTTTAGTGACTATATACGGATGTCTTTAGTGACTATATACGGATGTCTTTAGTGACTATATACGGATGTCTTTAGTGACTATATACGGATGTCTTTAGTGACTATATACGGATGTCTTTAGTGACTATATACGGATGTCTTTAGTGACTATATACGGATGTCTTTAGTGACTATGTACGGATGTCTTTAGTGACTATATACGGATGTCTTTAGTGACTATATACGGATGTCTTTAGTGACTATGTACGGATGTCTTTAGTGACTATATACGGATGTCTTTAGTGACTATATACGGATGTCTTTAGTGACTATATATGGATGTCTTTAGTGACTATATACGGATGTCTTTAGTGACTATATACGGATGTCTTTAGTGACTATATACATATGCTTTAGTGACACAAAATGATAATGTTTTAAATCAGGGGGGGCATTCTCTGGTTACAGCTTTTCTTCTGTTTTACATACATGGCACTTTGTTTATGTTCGACAGTAGTTACATAGCAAGAGTAAATGGATTTGATATACATTACATGTGGATAGATAGAACTTGTCATTATGCATTGTGTTTTTAGAGTCATAACAATTATAGAACAAGAGCTTTTAACCCCACCCCTCAGCTGCTCTCAGTCCATCCCACCTATCTTCTTAACCCCACCCCTCAGCTGCTCTCAGTCCATCCCACCTATCTTCTTAACCCCACCCCTCAGCTGCTCTCAGCCCATCCCATCTATCTTCTTAACCCCACCCCTCAGCTGCTCTCAGCCCATCCCACCTATCTTCTTAACCCCACCCCTCAGCTGCTCTCAGTCCATCCCACCTATCTTCTTAACCCCACCCCTCAGCTGCTCTCAGCCAATCCCATCTATCTTCTAAACCCCACCCCTCAGCTGCTCTCAGTCCATCCCATCTATCTTCTAAACCCCACCCCTCAGCTGCTCTCAGTCCATCCCACCTATCTTCTTAACCCCACCCCTCAGCTGCTCTCAGCCCATCCCATCTATCTTCTTAACCCCACCCCTCAGCTGCTCTCAGCCTATCCCACCTATCTTCTTAACCCCACCCCTCAGCTGCTCTCAGTCCATCCCACCTATCTTCTTAACCCCACCCCTCAGCTGCTCTCAGTCCATCCCACCTATCTTCTTAACCTCACCCCTCAGCTGCTCTCAGCCAATCCCATCTATCTTCTTAATAACCCCACCCCTCAGATGCTCTCAGTCCATCCCACCTATCTTCTTAACCCCACCCCTCAGCTGCTCTCAGTCCATCCCACCTGTCTTCTTAACCCCACCCCTCAGCTGCTCTCAGCCCATCCCACCAATCTTCTTAACCCCACCCCTCAGCTGCTCTCAGTCCATCCCACCTATCTTCTTAACCCCACCCCTCAGCTGCTCTCAGCCCATCCCACCAATCTTCTTAACCCCACCCCTCAGCTGCTCTCAGCCCATCCCACCAATCTTCTTAACCCCACCCCTTAGCTGCTCTCAGTCCATCCCACCTATCTTCTTATCCCCACCCCTCAGCTGCTCTCAGTCCATCCCATCTATCTTCTTAACCCCACCCCTCAGCTGCTCTCAGTCCATCACACCTATCTTCTTAACCCCACCCCTCAGCTGCTCTCAGTCCATCACACCTATCTTCTTAACCCCACCCCTCAGCTGCTCTCAGCCCATCCCACCAATCTTCTTAACCCCACCCCTCAGCTGTGTCTCAGTCTATCCCACCTATCTTCTTAACCCCACCCCTCAGCTGCTCTCAGTCCATCCCACCTATCTTCTAAACACCACCCGTCAGCTGCTCTCAGTCCATCCCATCTATCTTCTAAACCCCACCCCTCAGCTGCTCTCAGTCCATCCCACCTGTCTTCTTAACCCCACCCCTCAGCTGCTCTCTGCCCATCCCACCTATCTTCTTAACCCCACCCCTCAGCTGCTCTCAGTCCATCCCATCTTTCTTCTAAACCCTACCCCTCAGCTGCTCTCAGTCCATCCCACCTATCTTCTTAACCCCACCCCTCAGCTGCTCTCAGCCCATCCCACCAATCTTCTTAACCCCACCCCTCAGCTGCTCTCAGCCCATCCCACCAATCTTCTTAACCCCACCCCTCAGCTGCTCTCAGTCCATCCCACCTATCTTCTTAACCCCACCCCTCAGTTGCTCCCAGTCCATCCCACCTATCTTCTTAACCCCACCCCTCAGCTGCTCTCAGTCCATCCCACCTATCTTCTTAACCCCACCCCTCAGTTGCTCTCAGTCTATCCCACCTATCTTCTTAACCCCACCCCTCAGTTGCTCTCAGTCTATCCCACCTATCTTCTTAACCCCACCCCTCAGCTGCTCTCAGTCCATCCCACCTATCTTCTTAACCCCACCCTTCAGCTGCTCTCAGTCCATCCCACCTATCTTCTTAATAACCCCACCCCTCAGTTGCTCTCAGTCCATCCCACCAATCTTCTTAACCCCACCCCCTCAGCTGCTCCCAGTCCATCCCACCTATCTTCTTAACCCCACCCTCAGCTGCTCCCAGTCCATCCCACCTATCTTCTTAACCCCACCCCTCAGCTGCTCTCAGCCCATCCCACCAATCTTCTTAACCCCACCCCTCAGCTGCTCTCAGTCCATCCCACCTATCTTCTTAACCCCACCCCTCAGCTGCTCTCAGCCCATCCCACCAATCTTCTTAACCCCACCCCTCAGCTGCTCTCAGTCCATCCCACCAATCTTCTTAACCCCACCCCTCAGCTGCTGCTTATTTTTTAGATAAAAGTTGTCCATTTTCAGCCATTCCTGATCTTCAAAAAATATCTTCCCACCTATTTTACAACGTGTATGTCACCGCTTTCAACATTTTGTTCCTCATGGAAAACTGATATTTTCTTTTAGAATTTTCTTTGGACAAATTTGGTCTTTAGTATAGCATAGAGTATAGGGCAGACAAACAAGCTTCATACCTCCTCCCCCTTCCACTCACCTCCTCCATTTTGTTTACAGCAAATATTTGTTGTTGACTGCACATGTGACTATTTTATGTAACCTTTGGAGTGGTTGTTCTTCTGTAGCTCAGTTGGTAGAGCATGGCGCTTGTAACGCCAGGGTAGTGGGTTCGATCCCCGGGACCACCCATACGTAGAATGTATGCACACATGACTGTAAGTTGCTTTGGATAAAAGCGTCTGACAAATGGCATATATTATTATTATATATTAACTAGGCAAGTCAGTTATAAACTAATTATTATTTACAATGACAGCCTACACCGGCCGACGATGGTCCATTTGTGCGCCCCCCTATAGGACTCCCGATCACGGCCAGTTGTGATACAGCCTGGACCCGAACCAGGGTGTCTGTTGTTACGCCTGTAGCACTGAGCTGCAGTGCCTTAGACGACTACGCCAACTCCACCTTTCCTATTCATAATATCATTTACAAAGATAATTCCTTTAAAAAAAGAAAAAATCCATAAAAAATGGTTTGTTTATCAATTATTGAATTTGAATTTAACCATACTATTTGTTGTAATATCTTGTCATGTATATTCTGGAGGATGAAACTGGAATTGCAACCAGCTAAGGTTCCATTTTATAAGGTTCCATTTTCAATTAACAGAAAGTGAGGGTTTGTAAATCGGGATAAATGGAAAAAGGGGTTCTTACTTGTCTAGTGGAGAACCAGTTCGGGTTTAAGCACAACTTTTGAATGCCTGTTGCTTTTCGTGAGAGGTTCAATGCTTTAATAGTGAATCATTTTATCCCCCCAAATAACGTTCATTATATAAATAAACATGTTTCATTTTGACTGGCTTGCCGTTCCTAATAAACTGAAATATTTTGTGCCATATTTAGAACTATATGAATTAATACATGTATATATATATATATATATATATATATATATATATATATATATATATATATATATATATATATATATATATAGATATATAGATACACATACATATATCAATAAATAAATATATATATATATACATACATATATCAATAAATAAATAAATATATATATATACATACATATATCAATAAATAAATCCACACATATTTAAATACGGAGAAAGGAAATACAAAATTACTGACAAAAATAGATACATGTTCTTTACATATGTGTGTATTTCATTATGCATCTATGGATTTTCAAATTATTCAAACTTTAATTCATTTTAATTCATTTATATACTGAACAAAAATATAAAAACAACATGTAAAGTGTAGATCCCCGAGATGTTCATACACACAAAAACATTACTTCGCTTTAAGTTTTTTACACAAATTTGTTTGTATCCATGTTAGAGATAATTTCTTCTTTGCCTAGATAACCCATCCACCTGACAAGTGTGGCATATCAAGAACCAGTGGGTCTTGCAAAGGGTTTACAAAGATGACCAATTTACAGAGGAGTATAGGGTGCAGTGATGTGTCCTATCAGGAGCATTGTTGGCAAATCTGATTGCCGAATGGTAAAGAACATCTAGCCTGCTCGAGAGCACCCTAACCTGCTGATCTATAAATGACCTCTCATTTAGATAGGGAGTGATTGTGTGAAAGGGTTAGCGAGGCTGACCGGGGTTGGGGTGGTGAGGGTGGTGAGGAAACGGAAGTGGTGTCTAGGGCACTATTTCGTTTTCTTAAGAGATTACAGGACTAAGGAAGATCATGTGACCGCCATCACACTCCAGTACAGGCTGGTGTTTAAAAACAGTTGGATGCGGATCCACCAACCCAATCCCGAAGAAGAGGAAAACAATCCAATCCCAAAGAAGAAGAAGCCCAATCCCAAAGAAGAGGAAACCAACCCAATCCCAAAGAAGAGGAAACCCAATCCCAAAGAAGAGGAAACCAACCCAATCCCAAAGAAGAAGAAACCAACAATCCCAAAGAAGAAGAAACCCAATCCCAAAGAAGAGGAAACCAACCCAATCCCAAAGAAGAGGAAAAACCCAATCCCAAAGAAGAAGAAACCCAATCCCAAAGAAGAGGAAACCAACCCAATCCCAAAGAAGAGGAAAACAACCCAATCCCAAAGAAGAGGAAACCCTATCCCAAAGAAGAAGAAACCCAATCCCAAAGAAGAGGAAAACAACCCAATCCCAAAGAAGAAGAAACCCAATCCCAAAGAAGAAGAAACCCAATCCCAAAGAAGAGGAAAACAACCCAATCCCAAAGAAGAGGAAACCAATCCCAAAGAAGAAGAAACCCAATCCCAAAGAAGAAAAACCCAATCCCAAAGAAGAGGAAACCAACCCAATCCCAAAGAAGAGGAAAACAACCAAATCCCAAAGAAGAAAAACCCAATCCCAAAGAAGAAGAAACCCAATCCCAAAGAAGAAGAAACCCAATCCCAAAGAAGAGGAAAACAACCCAATCCCAAAGAAGAAGAAACCCAATCCCAAAGAAGAAGAAACCCAATCCCAAAGAAGAAGAAACCCAATCCCAAAGAAGAGGAAAACAACCCAATCCCAAAGAAGAGGAAACCCAATCCCAAAGAAGAAGAAACCCAATCCCAAAGAAGAAGAAACCCAATCCCAAAGAAGAGGAAAACAACCCAATCCCAAAGAAGAGGAAACCAACCCAATCCCAAAGAAGAGGAAACCAACCCAATCCCAAAGAAGAAGAAACCCAATCCCAAAGAAGAAGAAACCCAATCCCAAAGAAGAGGAAACCAACCCAATCCCAAAGAAGAAGAAACCCAATCCCAAAGAAGAGGAAAACAACCCAATCCCAAAGAAGAGGAAACCAACCCAATCCCAAAGAAGAAGAAACCCAATCCCAAAGAAGAAGAAACCCAATCCCAAAGAAGAGGAAAACAACCCAATCCCAAAGAAGAAGAAACCCAATCCCAAAGAAGAGGAAACCAACCCAATCCCAAAGAAGAAGAAACCCAATCCCAAAGAAGAAGAAACCCAATCCCAAAGAAGAGGAAACCAACCCAATCCCAAAGAAGAGGAAACCAACCCAATCCCAAAGAAGAGGAAACCAACCCAATCCCAAAGAAGAGGAAAACAACCCAATCCCAAAGAAGAGGAAACCAACCCAATCCCAAAGAAGAGGAAAACAACCCAATCCCAAAGAAGAAGAAACCCAATCCCAAAGAAGAGGAAAACAACCCAATCCCAAAGAAGAAGAAACCCAATCCCAAAAAAGAGGAAACCAACCCAATCCCAAAGAAGAGGAAACCAATCCCAAAAAAATAGGAAAACAACCCAATCCCAAAGAAGAGGAAACCAACCCAATCCCAAAGAAGAGGAAACCAACCCAATCCCAAAGAAGAGGAAACAACCCAATCCCAAAGAAGAGGAACACAACCCAATCCCAAAGAAGAAGGAACCCAATCCCAAAGAAGAGGAAAACAACCCAATCCCAAAGAAGAGGAAACAACCAATCCCAAAGAAGAAGAAACCCAATCCCAAAGAAGAAGAAACCCAATCCCAAAGAAGAGGAAAACAACCCAATCCCAAAGAAGAGGAAACTCAATCCCAAAGAAGAAGAAACCCAATCCCAAAGAAGAAGAAACCCAATCCCAAAGAAGAGGAAAACAACCCAATCCCAAAGAAGAAGAAACCCAATCCCAAAGAAAAAGAAACCCAATCCCAAAGAAGAAGAAAACAACCCAATCCCAAAGAAGAGGAAAACAACCAATCCCAAAGAAGAGGAAAACCAAAATCCCAAAGAAGAGGAAAACAACCCAATCCCAAAGAAGAAGGAACCCAATCCCAAAAAGAGGAAACCAACCCAATCCCAAAGAAGAGGAAACAACCCAATCCCAAAGAAGAAGGAACCCAATCCCAAAAAAGAGGAAACCAACTCAATCCCAAAGAAGAGGAAACCAATCCCAAAGAAGAGGAAAACAACCCAATCCCAAAGAAGAATAAAACAACCCAATCCCAAAGGAAAAAGAAACCCAATCCCAAAGAAGAAGAAACCCAATCCCAAAGAGGAAGAAACCCAATCCCAAAGAAGAAGAAACCCAATCCCAAAGAAGAGGAAACCAACCCAATCCCAAAGAAGAAGGAACCCAATCCCAAAGAAGAGGAAAACAACCCAATCCCAAAGAAGAGGAAACCAACCCAATCCCAAAGAAGAGGAACCCAACCCAATCCCAAAAAGAAGAAACCAACCCAATCCCAAAGAAGAAGAAACCCAATCCCAAAGAAGAAGAAAACAACCCAATCCCAAAGAAGAGGAAACCAACCCAATCCCAAAGAAGAAGAAACCCAATCCCAAAGAAGAAGAAAACAACCCAATCCCAAAGAAGAAGAAACCCAATCCCAAAGAAGAGGAAACCAACCCAATCCCAAAGAAGAAGAAACCCAATCCCAAAGAAGAAGAAACCCAATCCCAAAGAAGAGGAAACCAACCCAATCCCAAAGAAGAGGAAACCCAATCCCAAAGAAGAGGAAACCAACCCAATCCCAAAGAAGAGGAAACCCAATCCCAAAGAAGAAGAAACCCAATCCCAAAGAAGAAGAAACCCAATCCCAAAGAAGAGGAAACCAACCCAATCCCAAAGAAGAGGAAACCCAATCCCAAAGAAGAAGAAACCCAATCCCAAAGAAGAAGAAAACAACCCAATCCCAAAGAAGAAGAAACCCAATCCCAAAGAAGAAGAAACCCAATCCCAAAGAAGAGGAAACCAACCCAATCCCAAAGAAGAGGAAAACAACCCAATCCCAAAGAAGAGGAAACCAACCCAATCCCAAAGAAGAAGAAACCCAATCCCAAAGAAGAAGAAACAACCCAATCCCAAAGAAGAAAAAACCCAATCCCAAAGAAGAAGAAACCCAATCCCAAAAGAAGAGGAAACCAACCCAATCCCAAAGAAGAGGAAAACAACCCAATCCCAAAGAAGAAGAAACCCAATCCCAAAGAAGAAAAAACCCAATCCCAAAGAAGAAGAAACCAACCCAATCCCAAAGAAGAAGAAACCCAATCCCAAAGAAGAAGAAACCCAATCCCAAAGAAGAAACCCAATCCCAAAGAAGAAGAAACCAACCCAATCCCAAAGAAGAAGAAACCAACCCAATCCCAAAGAAGAAGAAACCCAATCCCAAAGAAGATGAAAACAACCCAATCCCAAAGAAGAGGAAAACAACCCAATCCCAAAGAAGAAGAAACCCAATCCCAAAGAAGAGGAAACCAACCCAATCCCAAAGAAGAAAACCAACCCAATCCCAAAGAAGAAGAAACCCAATCCCAAAGAAGAAGAAACCCAATCCCAAAGAAGAGGAAAAACCCAATCCCAAAGAAGAAGAAACCCAATCCCAAAGAAGAACAAAACAACCCAATCCCAAAGAAGAAGAAACCCAATCCCAAAGAAGAGGAAACAACCCAATCCCAAAGAAGAAGAAACCAATCCCAAAGAAGAAGAAACCCAATCCCAAAGAAGAAGAAACCAACAATCCCAAAGAAGAGGAAAACAACCAATCCCAAAGAAGAGGAAACCAACCCAATCCCAAAGAAGAGGAAAACAACCCAATCCCAAAGAAGAGGAAACCAACTCAATCCCAAAGAAGAGGAACACAACCCAATCCCAAAGAAGAAGAAACCCAATCCCAAAGAAGAAGAAACCCAATCCCAAAGAAGAGGAAACCAACCCAATCCCAAAGAAGAGGAAAACAACCCAATCCCAAAGAAGAGGAAACCAACCCAATCCCAAAGAAGAAGAAACCCAATCCCAAAGAAGAGGAAACCCAATCCCAAAGAAGAGGAAACCAACCCAATCCCAAAGAAGAGGAAACCAACCCAATCCCAAAGAAGAAGAAACCCAATCCGAAAGAAGAAGAAACCCAATCCCAAAGAAGAGGAAACCCAATCCCAAAGAAGAGGAAACCAACCCAATCCCAAAGAAGAGGAAACCAACCCAATCCCAAAGAAGAGGAAAACAACCCAATCCCAAAGAAGAAGAAACCCAATCCCAAAGAAGAGGAAAACAACCCAATCCCAAAGAAGAGGAAAAAACCCAATCCCAAAGAAGAAGAAACCCAATCCCAAAGAAGAGGAAACCAACCCAATCCCAAAGAAGAAGAACCCAACCCAATCCCAAAGAAGAAGAAAAACCCAATCCCAAAGAAGAAGAAACCCAATCCCAAAGAAGAGGAAACCAACCCAATCCCAAAGAAGAAGAAACCCAATCCCAAAGAAGAGGAAAACAACCCAATCCCAAAGAAGAGGAAACCAACCCAATCCCAAAGAAGAGGAAACCAACCCAATCCCAAAGAAGAAGAAACCCAATCCCAAAGAAGAAGAAACCCAATCCCAAAGAAGAGGAAAAAACCCAATCCCAAAGAAGAAAACCCAATCCCAAAGAAGAAAAACAACCCAATCCCAAAGAAGAAGAAACCAACCCAATCCCAAAGAAGAAGAAACCCAATCCCAAAGAAGAAGAAACCCAATCCCAAAGAAGAGGAAAACAACCCAATCCCAAAGAAGAAGAAACCCAATCCCAAAGAAGAGGAAAACAACCCAATCCCAAAGAAGAAGAAACCCAATCCCAAAGAAGAAGAAACCCAATCCCAAAGAAGAAGAAACCAACCCAATCCCAAAGAAGAAGAAACCAACCCAATCCCAAAGAAGAGGAAACCAACCCAATCCCAAAGAAGAGGAAAACAACCCAATCCCAAAGAAGAGGAAAACAACCCAATCCCAAAGAAGAAAACAACCCAATCCCAAAGAAGAAGAAACCCAATCCCAAAGAAGAGGAAAACAACCCAATCCCAAAGAAGAAGGAACCCAATCCCAAAAAAGAGGAAACCAACTCAATCCCAAAGAAGAGGAAACCAATCCCAAAGAAGAGGAAAACAACCCAATCCCAAAGAAGAGGAAAACAACCCGATCCCAAAGAAGAGGAAAACAACCCAATCCCAAAGAAGAAGAAAACAACCCAATCCCAAAGAAGAGGAAAACAACCCAATCCCAAAGAAGAAGAACCCAATCCCAAAGAAGAGGAAAACAACCCAATCCCAAAGAAGAGGAAACTCAATCCCAAAGAAGAAGAAACCCAATCCCAAAGAAGAAGAAACCCAATCCCAAAGAAGAGGAAAACAACCCAATCCCAAAGAAGAAGAAACCCAATCCCAAAGAAGAAGAAACCCAATCCCAAAGAAGAAGAAACCCAATCCCAAAGAAGAGGAAAACAACCCAATCCCAAAGAAGAAGAAACCCAATCCCAAAGAAAAAGAAACCCAATCCCAAAGAAGAAGAAAACAACCCAATCCCAAAGAAGAGGAAAACAACCCAATCCCAAAGAAGAGGAAAACAACCCAATCCCAAAGAAGAGGAAAACAACCCAATCCCAAAGAAGAAGAAACCCAATCCCAAAAAGAGGAAACCCCCAATCCCAAAGAAGAGGAAAACAACCCAATCCCAAAGAAGAAGAAACCCAATCCCAAAGAAGAGGAAAACAACCCAATCCCAAAGAAGAAGAAACCCAATCCCAAAGAAGAGGAAAACAACCCAATCCCAAAGAAGAAAAACAACCCAATCCCAAAGAAGAAACCAACCCAATCCCAAAGAAGAAGAAACCCAATCCCAAAGAGGAAAAAACCCAATCCCAAAGAAGAAGAAACCCAATCCCAAAGAAGAGGAAACCAACCCAATCCCAAAGAAGAAGGAACCCAATCCCAAAGAAGAGGAAAACAAACCCAATCCCAAAGAAGAGGAAACCAACCCAATCCCAAAGAAGAAAACAACCCAATCCCAAAGAAGAAAA
>NC_068439.1:9186274-9196274 GCF_023373465.1 Oncorhynchus keta | reverse complement strand
CCTCTACATGCAAATGCTTGTTCTCCCCACTGTATGTATGTATGTATGTATGTATGTATGTATGTATGTATGTATGTATGTATGTATGTATGTATGTATGTATGTATGTATGTATGTATGTATGTATGTATGTATGTATGTATGTATATATATATTGTGCACATAGAGTGACATATGTTTGTATATACAGTATAATGTGTATATATATACACACTACCGTTCAAAAGCTTAGGGTCACTTATAAATGTCCTTGTTTTCCATGAAAACATACATGAAATGATTTGCAAAATGAACAGGAAATATAGTCAAGACGTTGACAAGGTTATACTGTAAATAATGATTTTTAATTTAAATAATAATTTTTCCCTTCACACTTTGCTTTCGTCAAAGAATCCTCCATTTGCAGCCATTACAGCCTTGCAGAAAGTGGTTGGTGATTGGGTCTCAATGTAGGCAGCAGCCTCTCTGAGTTAGGGATTGCTGTATAGCAGTCTGATGGCCTTGAGCTAGAAGCTGTTCCTCAGTCTCTCGGTCCCTGCTGTAATGCACCTGTATTGACCTCACCTTCTGGAAGGTGTGAACAGGCAGTGGTTCGGGTGGTTGATGTCCTTGATGATCTTTTTGGCCATCCTGTGACATCAGGTGCTGTAGGTGTCCTGGAGGGCAGGTAGTTAGACCCCTGTGATGCCTTGAGCAGACCGCACAACACTCTGGAGAACCTTGCGGTTGAGGAAGGTGCAGTTTCCGTGATTCAGCCTGACAGGATACTCTCGATTGTACATCTGTAAAAGTTATTCAGGGTTGTGGGGTAACAAGCCAAATTTCTTCAGCCTCCTGAGGTTGAAGAGGCTCCGTAGACGGGCACATCGCCCACCGCTCCCTACCGCAAACCCTACCGCCAATCCCCCAATTGGAGTAAACTAATATAAACACTTCGGCTTTTACCTTCAATCCATATTTATACATAATTTATACATCTTATACACATTCTACAGACACAGTCTACTTTACAATAGTTATCTCTTGTTTGTTCTTAGTCCTTCCTCTATGTCTGATGTCCAATCCAGTTTGATTTCTATTTGTAACTATGCTATTTCACAAAAGTTCCGAACCTATATACATTTTACAGACCCCATATGCTTTACATTGGTTATCTTGTTATTAGTCCCATCCTTCAGCTCCATTCAACCCCTCCCGTCTGTCTCTCAACATCATCCATTTCAGATTTCTACTTGCCATATATTTTTCAACTGTGCTGTGATGCTTCACAAAGGAGTTGAACCTTCCTATTCGCATAGCTTCTACAGATTGTAAATTTTAAAAAAAAATGTTGCTAAAATAATTATTATATTATTGATTGACTATGGCTTTTCAAATCACCCAGTATTGCTGTCTGTAGCGTTAGTTCTAGGCAAATGTTGCAATTATTCAGCCATTCCTGGACCTGTGACCAAAAACGAGCTACATATGGACAATACCAAAATAAATTATCCTTATGTCTCTGCCTCCTCACATGGCTCTCTTAGAATATGTTGTCGGAATCGGTTCAGCCACCGATCTTCTCCATGCATCGCGCCGACAGAGATAAACACCTCTCTGGGAAGAGGAAAGGCGGGGGTGTATGCTTCATGATTAACGACTCATGGTGTAATCATGACAACATACAGGAACTCAAGTCCTTCTGCTCACCCGACCTAGAATTCTTTACAATCAAATGCCGGCCAAATGACCTGCCAAGAGAATTCTCGCCAGTTATCGTCACAGCTGTGTACATTCCCAAGCAGACACCAAGACGGCCATTAAGGAACTTCACTGGACTCTATGTAAACTGGAAACCATATATTATTGTAGCTGGGGATTTTAACAAAGAAGATTTGAGAACCAGGATCCCTAAATTCTATCAGCATATTATTGTACTACGCGCAGGGGTAATACACACAACCTATGCTACTATAACTTCCTCGATGCATGCAAAGTCCCCCCACGCCCTCCCTTCGGCAAATCCGACCACAATGCCGTCTTGCTCCTACCGTCCTATAGGCAGAAATTCAAACAGGGTGTACCAGTGACTAGAACCATTCAACGCTGGTCTGACCAATCGGAATCCATGCTTCAAAATTGCTTTGACTGAGCGGACTGGGATATGTTCCGATCAGCCTCCGATCAGCCTCCGATCAGCCTCCGATCAGCCTCCGATCAGCCTCCGATCAGCTCCGATCAGCTCCGATCAGCCTCCGATCAGCCTCCGATCAGCCTCCGATCAGCCTCCGATCAGCCTCCGATCAGCCTCCGATCAGCCTCGTATCAGCCTCCGATCAGCCTCCGATCAGCCTCAGCCTCCGATCAGCCTCCGATCAGCCTCCGATCAGCCTCCGATCAGCTCCGATCAGCCTCCGATCAGCCTCCGATCAGCCTCCGATCAGCCTCCGATCAGCCTCCGATCAGCTCCGATCAGCCTCAGCCTCCGATCAGCCTCCGATCAGCCTCCGATCAGCCTCCGATCAGCCTCCGATCAGCTCCGATCAGCCTCCGATCAGCTCCGATCAGCCTCCGATCAGCCTCCGATCAGCCTCCTCCGATCAGCTCCGATCAGCCTCCGATCAGCCCGATCAGCCTCCGATCAGCTCCGATCAGCCTCCGATCAGCCTCCGATCAGCCTCAGCCTCCGATCAGCCTCCGATCAGCCTCCGATCAGCCTCCGATCAGCCTCCGATCAGCTCCGATCAGCCTCCGATCAGCCTCGGATCAGCCTCCGATCAGCCTCCGATCAGCCTCCGATCAGCCTCCGATCAGCCTCCGATCAGCCTCGGATAAATTTAATACTCAAAACACTCAAACAAAATGACAAAGCGGGAAAACCGAAACAGTCCTGTCAGGTGCAGACACTAAACAGAAAACAACTACCCACAAAACCCAAACAAAAAAGGACAACTTATATATGATCCCCAATCAGAGACAACGATAGACAGCTGCCTCTGATTGGGAACCACACCAACATAGAAATAAAGAAACTAGAATGCCCACCCTAGTCACACCCTGGCCTAACCAAAATAGAGAATAAAAACCTCTCTATGGCCAGGGCGTGACAACGATGCAATAGCCATCCCACTGCACCCTGCCCTATCCCATCTGGAAAAGAGGAATACCTATGTAAGAATGTTGTTCATTGACTACAGCTCATTCATCCAATTGTTTATTCATCTATTTATGTAATACTAATTACAGGAGATTTGGTCCTTCACAGTAGGCAGGTCCTTCACAGTAGGCAGGTCCTTCACAGTAGGCAGGTCCTTCACAGTAGGCAGGTCCTTCACAGTAGGCAGGTCCTTCACAGTAGGCAGGTCCTTCATAGTAGGCAGGTCCTTCACAGTAGGCAGGTCCTTCATAGTAGGCAGGTCCTTCACAGTAGGCAGGTCCTTCACAGTAGGCAGGTCCTTCACAGTAGGCAGGTCCTTCACAGTAGGCAGGTCCTTCACAGTAGGCAGGTCCTTCACAGTAGGCAGGTCCTTCACAGTAGGCAGGTCCTTCACAGTAGGCAGGTCCTTCACAGTAGGCAGGTCCTTCATAGTAGGCAGGTCCTTCACAGTAGGCAGGTCCTTCACAGTAGGCAGGTCCTTCACAGTAGGCAGGTCCTTCATAGTAGGCAGGTCCTTCACAGTAGGCAGGTCCTTCATAGTAGGCAGGTCCTTCACAGTAGGCAGGTCCTTCACAGTAGGCAGGTCCTTCACAGTAGGCAGGTCCTTCACAGTAGGCAGGTCCTTCATAGTAGGCAGGTCCTTCACAGTAGGCAGGTCCTTCATAGTAGGCAGGTCCTTCACAGTAGGCAGGTCCTTCACAGTAGGCAGGTCCTTCACAGTAGGCAGGTCCTTCACAGTAGGCAGGTCCTTCACAGTAGGCAGGTCCTTCATAGTAGGCAGGTCCTTCACAGTAGGCAGGTCCTTCACAGTAGGCAGGTCCTTCACAGTAGGCAGGTCCTTCACAGTAGGCAGGTCCTTCACAGTAGGCAGGCCCATAAGAAAATAGCTAAACTGGGATATAACTAAAGCAACTATTCACCTATGCTGTCGTGACTATTTACAGATGCTTTAGTGACAGTATCTCATCTCTCTCTCTCTCTCTCTCTCTCTCTCTCTCTCTCTCTCTCTCTCTCTCTCCTATATCTCTCTCCCTGCCGTTCTCTCTCTCTCCCTCTCTCTCCCTCTCTCTCTCTCTCTCTCTCTCTCTCTCTCTCTCTCTCCTATATCTCTCTCCCTGCCGTTCTCTCGTTGTCCCTCTCTTCGTTTCTCACTCTACTTCCCTCTCTCGCTCCTCTCTCTCTCTCTCTCTCTCCCTCTATCGCTCTCCCTCCTCTCTCTCCTCCCCTCTCTCACTCTCCTCCCCTCTCTCACTCTCTCCCTCTATCGCTCTCTCTCCTCTCTCCCTCTCTCTTTCGCTCTCTCTCTCCCTCTCTCTTGATATCCCTCTTGATATATCTCTCTCTCCCTCTCTCTCTCCCTGCACCTCTCTCTCTCTCCCTCTCTCTCTCCCTGCCTCTCTCTCTCTCTCTCCCTCTCTCTAATCTTCCTCTCTCTCCTCCCTCTCTCAATCTCCTCCCCTCTCTCACTCTCTCCTCTATCCTCTCTCTCCTCTCCTCTCTCTTCGCTCTCTCTCTCCTCTCTCTTGATATCCCTCTTGATATATCTCTCTCCCTCTCTCTCTCCCTGCACCTCTCTCTCTCTCCTCTCTCCCTCTCTCTCTCCCTCTCCCTCTATCGCTCTCTCTCCTCTCTCCTCTCTCTTGATATCCCTTTGATATCTCTCTCTCCTCTCTCTCTCCCTCTATCCTCTCTCCTCTCTCCCCTCTCTCTCTCTCCCTGCCGTTCTCTCGTTGTCCCTCTCTTAATTTCTCGCTCTCCTCTCTCTCTCTCCTCCCCTCTCTCCTCTCCTCTCTCTCCTCTCCTCTCTCCTCTCCTCTCCTCTCCCTCTCCTCTCTCCTCTCCTCCTCTCCTCTCTCCTCTCCTCTCTCCTCTCCTCTCCTCTCCTCCTCCCTCTCCTCTCCTCTCCCTCTCCTCTCTCCTCTCTCCCTCTCCCCTCCTCTCCCCCTCTCCTCTCCTCTCCCTCTCTCCTCTCCCCTCTCCTCTCTCCTTTCTCCTCTCCTCTCTCCTCTCTCCTCTCTCAAGCCTGACTGATCTGTTTAAAAAGGAGACCCATCAATGTGTTGCAGTCCTAGAGTAAACAACCTGTTTAACAGCTTAACACACACACACACACAAACATGGCGACACACACAAGCACACATGCACAAGCACATACACAAACCACAATCTGTGTGTACATTTAGCAGTGCTGGCTTGAGACAGAGTGGATCATGATAAATAACACAAAAAGAACACTCTGAACATTCATTCTTTGATATAGATCTCTCCCTCTCCCTATATCCCTCTCTCTATATCCCTCTCTCTATATCCCTCTCTCTATATCCCTCTCTCTCTATCCCTCTCTCTCTTTCCTTCTCCCTCTCTCTCTATCCCTCTCCCTCTCTCTCTATCCCTCTCCCTCTCAATCCCTCTCTTTCTCAATCCCTCTCCCTCTCTCTCTCTCTATCCCTCTCTCTCTCTCTCCCTCTCTCTCTATCCCTCTCTCTCTCTCTCTCTCTCTCTCTCTCTCTCTCTCTTCCTCTCTCTCTCTCTCTCTCCCTCTCTATCCCTCTCCCTCTTTCTCTATCCCTCTCTCTATCCTTCTCCCTCTATCCCTCTCCCTCTATCTCTCTATCCCTCTCTCTCGCTCTCTCTCTCGCTCTCTCCCTCTCATCACCCCTCTACACACACAGGAATTCCACATTTCTATGTTACTGACTCCTCGCATCTTCCCCCTTCTTCTATCTTTCCATCTGTCTATCAAGCTCAGTATTTCCTTTGGATATATTATCTCACGAATGTCTTGGAAAATGACTCAATAGGGCCAGGTGCAGTATGTCTTTCTGTCTGGTTAGAGACCCAGGTAGGATTGAGAACGGACTCAATAGGCCCAGGTGCGGTATGTCTTTCTGTCTGGTTAGAGACCCAGGTAGGATTGAGAACGGACTCAATAGGCCCAGGTGCAGTATGTCTTTCTGTCTGGTTAGAGACCCAGGTAGGATTGAGAACGGACTCAATAGGCCCAGGTGCAGTATGCCTTTCTGTCTGGTTAGAGACCCAGGTAGGATTGAGAACGGACTCAATAGGCCCAGGTGCAGTATGTCTTTCTGTCTGGTTAGAGACCCAGGTAGGATTGAGAACGGACTCAATAGGCCCAGGTGCAGTATGTCTTTCTGTCTGGTTAGAGACCCAGGTAGGATTGAGAACGGACTCAATAGGCCCAGATAACTGTCAGTCAGCTTGAAATCTTTAGTCTAATGGCAACAGGCGGTAGGTATTGTGTTGTGGTTCCACCACTGTGAAGAGGTACAGTGGAAAAGACAGATCATAATAGGAGAGAAAATGGATCCAGCAATCAACTGACAACTACCAACTAAATGTCACCACGGGTCTCAGGGGTTGGCTGTTCACAAAGGTTAGTCCGTGTGTGTGTCCGTGGGCTTGTATTACTATGCTCGTGGGTAGCGGAAATCAACAAAAATCCCCACTGTTTTAGTAAAACAAGGACAATTCTGCCTCGTGGGGACAATTCCTCTACCCCTTAATCAGAATCAACAAATCACATCCGCCTGCTGTATTGGTGACATTATAGCTAGCAGTCGCCATGGAGACTTTACCGTGAAACGCTTACCAACAATGCAGAATTTTTTTCCCATCCTTCTCTCACCCAGGGATTTACAGTATTAACGGCTCAGTAAACGGAGTGTGACAACAAAAAAAAAACACACAAAAAAAAAGCCCAAATGTGCGTCTATTGCCAGAATGCTAACAAATTTAGCACAAGTAATAACGAACTTCCATGGAGACTGCTAGCTAAAAATGCTAACGAGCACAAACAAAAATAAATACATTGCAAAGTCCAGCTCATAAGGTTATGCATATTTTATATTTTTGTAATTTAGCAGGAGTACCTAATCAGTGTGACTTACATCTCTTACATATATCGCTAAATGTCATCTTCTTTTGGTGAGTTTTAGGCATTTACAAGCGAATGTGAACAAGAGACATTGTGCAAATAAACAAAGTTTTAAAGCACGCTTTTTTGAAGAAAGAACAGTACTGGCTCTGGAGCAGCATGTGCACACGCTGTGTGGGATCTGGAGTCACTAGGGAAACAGGCCTCCCTGCTCTGCTTGGAGAAGAGCTGGGAAGAGCTGACGGGCTGAGAACAGAGAGGGTAGAATAAACACAAGAAAATCAAGATAGCAGTAGCAGCTGTACCAATAACTCATCCGAAGGACTTTGACTTCTCAAACATGGCAGAAAGCTAAAACAATATGATGCCGTGTCACCTTATTAATTCAGCCGCTTACTTGCGTAACAAATTAAATGAAGTGGTCTTGTTGATGCAAAATTCAGTATTTTTCCACGCAGGAAAAAAAAAGATAAAAAACATAAGAAATATCTTGCTGCGATCTAAAATACTTGTTATTGTAATTTCTGCTCGGCAACAGACTCATTTTGTGCTTCAGTTGTTCTTCTAAAATGACATTTCAAAAACGGTCATTCTATCAGCAGACAGCGCTACTTTTCTCAGATACTTTTCTTGGCGTACCTATTTTTCTTCAGGCAAAATGCAAGATTAACTTTAAGAAAAAACATTAAGGAAGGTAGCTGGCTAATCTTATTTTCAATGACGGCCTAGGAACAGTGGGTTAACTGCCTGTTCAGGGGCAGAACGACAGATTTGTACCTTGTCAGCTCGGGGATTTGAACTTGCAACCTTCCGGTTACTAGTACTGCCGCCCCTCCACTCTAACTACTAGGCTACCCTGCCGCCCCTCCACTATAACCACTAGGCTACCCTGCCGCCCCTCCACTATAACCACTAGGCTACCCTGCCGCCCCTCCACTATAACCACTAGGCTACCCTGCCGCCCCTCCACTATAACCACTAGGCTACCCTGCCGCCCCTCCACTATAACCACTAGGCTACCCTGCCGCCCCTCCACTATAACCACTAGGCTACCCTGCCGCCCCTCCACTATAACCACTAGGCTACCCTGCCGCCCCTCCACTCTAACCACTAGGCTACCTGCCGCCCTCCACTCTAACCACTAGGCTACCCTGCCGCCCCTCCACTCTAACCACTAGGCTACCCTGCCGCCCCTCCACTCTAACCACTAGGCTACCCTGCCGCCCTCCACTCTAACCACTAGGCTACCCTGCCGCCCCTCCACTCTAACCACTAGGCTACCCTGCCGCCCCTACACTCTAACCACTAGGCTACACTGCCACCCCTCCACTCTAACCACTAGGCTACCCTGCCGCCCCTCCACTCTAACCACTAGGCTACCCTGCCGCCCCTCCACTCTAACCACTAGGCTACCCTGCCGCCCTCCACTCTAACCACTAGGCTACCCTGCCGCCCCTCCACTCTAACCACTAGGCTACCCTGCCGCCCCTCCACTCTAACCACTAAGCTACCCTGCCGCCCCTCCACTCTAACCACTAGGCTACCCTGCCGCCCCTCCACTCTAACCACTAGGCTACCCTGCCGCCCCTCCACTCTAACCACTAGGCTACCCTGCCGCCCCTCCACTCTAACCACTAGGCTACCCTGCCGCCCTCCACTCTAACCACTAGGCTACCCTGCCGCCCCTCCACTCTAACCACTAGGCTACCCTGCCGCCCCTCCACTCTAACCACTAGGCTACCCTGCCGCCCCTCCACTCTAACCACTAGGCTACCCTGCCGCCCCTCCACTATAACCACTAGGCTACCCTGCCGCCCCTCCACTCTAACCACTAGGCTACCCTGCCGCCCCTCCACTCTAACCACTAGGCTACCCTGCCGCCCCTCCACTCTAACCACTAGGCTACCCTGCCGCCCCTCCACTCTAACCACTAGGCTACCCTGCCGCCCCTCCACTCTAACCACTAGGCTACCCTGCCGCCCCTCCACTCTAACCACTAGGCTACCCTGCCGCCCTCCACTCTAACCACTAGGCTACCCTGCCGCCCCTCCACTCTAACCACTAGGCTACCCTGCCGCCCTCCACTCTAACCACTAGGCTACCCTGCCGCCCCTCCACTCTAACCACTAGGCTACCCTGCCGCCCTCCACTCTAACCACTAGGCTACCCTGCCGCCCCTCCACTCTAACCACTAGGCTACCCTGCCGCCCCTCCACTCTAACCACTAGGCTACCCTGCCGCCCCTCCACTCTAACCACTAGGCTACCCTGCCACCCCTCCACTCTAACCACTAGGCTACCCTGCCGCCCCTCCACTCTAACCACTAGGCTACCCTGCCGCCCCTCCACTCTAACCACTAGTCTACCCTGCCGCCCTCCACTCTAACCACTAGTCCCCTGCCGCCCCTCCACTCTAACCACTAGGCTACCCTGCCGCCCCTCCACTCTAACCACTAGTCTACCCTGCCGCCCCTCCACTCTAACCACTAGGCTACCCTGCCGCCCCTCCACTCTAACCACTAGTCTACCCTGCCGCCCCTCCACTCTAACCACTAGGCTACCCTGCCGCCCTCCACTCTAACCACTAGGCTACCCTGCCGCCCTCCACTCTAACCACTAGGCTACCCTGCCGCCCCTCCACTCTAACCACTAGGCTACCCTGCCGCCCTCCACTCTAACCACTAGGCTACCCTGCCGCCCCTCCACTCTAACCACTAGGCTACCCTGCCGCCCCTCCACTCTAACCACTGGCTACCCTGCCGCCCTCCACTCTAACCACTAGGCTACCCTGCCGCCCCTCCACTCTAACCACTAGTCTACCCTGCCGCCCCTCCACTCTAACCACTAGGCTACCCTGCCGCCCCTCCACTCTAACCACTAGGCTACCCTGCCACCCCTCCACTCTAACCACTAGGCTACCCTGCCGCCCCTCCACTCTAACCACTAGGCTACCCTGCCGCCCTCCACTCT
>NC_068439.1:9156274-9181274 GCF_023373465.1 Oncorhynchus keta | reverse complement strand
AGAGATGAACCTGGAGAAGATTCCCCTAAGCAAGCTGGTCCTGGGGCTCTGTTCACAAACACAAACACACCCTACAGAGCCCCAGGACAGCAACACAATGAGACCCAACCAAATCATGAGAAAACAAAAAGATAATTACTTGACACATTGGAAAGAATTAACAACAAATAAAACAGAGCAAACTAGAATGCTATTTGGCCCTACACAGAGAGTACACAGCGGCAGAATACCGACTCAGTGAGCATAGCCTTGCTATTGAGAAAGCACAGCCACAAGAAAGGGGCAGTAAAGAACAAACACCAATGTAAATACAAAACAATATTTATGTTTCTTTTATTGTCTCTCTGTACCTCATTGCAACATTGGACAAAATATGACATATTACATGTCTTTATTATTGTGGAACTTTTGTGAGTGTTTACTGCTCATTCTTTATTGTTTCTTTCACTTCTATTTATTATATATTTCATTTGCATTGGCAATGTAAACATGTTTAAAGCCCCTGAAATTGAATTGAACTAGAGAATGGGATAGAAAGAGAGAAGGAGAGAGGGAGAGGGACAGAGAGAGAGGGGGAGGGAGGGAGGGAGGGAGGGAGGGAGGGAGGGAGGGAGGGAGGGAGGGAGGGAGGGAGGGAGGGAGGGAGGGAGGGAGGGAGGGAGGGAGGGAGGGAGGGAGGGAGGGAGGGAGGGAGGGAGGGAGGGAGGGAGGGAATGTTTATTTCACTTTTGTTTATTATCTACTTCACTTGCTTTGGCAATGTTAGCATGTTTCCCATGCCAATAAAGCCCTTAAATTGAACTGCGAGAGAGAGAGAGAGAGAGAGAGAGAGAGAGAGAGAGAGAGAGAGAGAGAGAGAGAGAGAGAGAGAGAGAGAGAGAGAGAGAGAGGTCAGTTCAGTCCAGACCCAGTCTCGATAGACCAGAATAGGACATGTAGAGAGACTGATAACAGTTTTCCAAAAACAACACACATGCAGACAATTTCAGCCTGTAATTTCAAAAACCCTCAGCCCTGCCAAGAAAGGAGAAATGAACTCAGCGCAGTTCTTCATTCTACCACAACAATTTAAAGATGACCTAGAGTTCTCGATGGGAACAACACAATGGCTGACAATGAATCCTGTGAGAACTCAACAAAACTGCCTTCAAAACACAATTACTCGTTTTCTCAGAGAGGGCGCTGTGTGTTTGTGTTGTCCTCACATATATAACGGCTTGAAATTGTTGTGAATGCCTGCACAAATCCAAAGGCATTGTTAGAAGAAGGTTCGTTTAGTTGGCCTTGTAACGAGAACAAGGAAAGAGAAAGAGACATGATCATGGTCAACGATGGAACAAATAGAACATCTCAAAATAACAAAAAGGTGTTGACTAACATACCTGATCTCCTGTTGTTGACTAACATACCTGATCTCATGTTGTTGACTAACATACCTGATCTCATGTTGTTGACTAATATACCTGATCTCCTGTTGTTGACTAACATACCTGATCTCCTGTTGTTGACTAATATACCTGATCTCATGTTGTTGACTAACATACCTGATCTCCTGTTGTTGACTAATATACCTGATCTCCTGTTGTTGACTAATATACCTGATCTCCTGTTGTTGACTAACATACCTGATCTCCTGTTGTTGACTAACATACCTGATCTCCTGTTGTTGACTAATATACCTGATCTCCTGTTGTTGACTAACATACCTGATCTCCTGTTGTTGACTAACATACCTGATCTCCTGTTGTTGACTAATATACCTGATCTCCTGTTGTTGACTAACATACCTGATCTCCTGTTGTTGACTAACATACCTGATCTCCTGTTGTTGACTAACATACCTGATCTCCTGTTGTTGACTAATATACCTGATCTCCTGTTGTTGACTAATATACCTGATCTCCTGTTGTTGACTAATATACCTGATCTCCTGTTGTTGACTAACATACCTGATCTCCTGTTGTTGACTAACATACCTGATCTCCTGTTGTTGACTAACATACCTGATCTCCTGTTGTTGACTAACATACCTGATCTCCTGTTGTTGACTAACATACCTGATCTCCTGTTGTTGACTAACATACCTGATCTCCTGTTGTTGACTAACATACCTGATCTCCTGTTGTTGACTAACATACCTGATCTCCTGTTGTTGACTAATATACCTGATCTCCTGTTGTTGACTAACATACCTGATCTCCTGTTGTTGACTAACATACCTGATCTCCTGTTGTTGACTAACATACCTGATCTCCTGTTGTTGACTAACATACCTGATCTCCTGTTGTTGACTAATATACTGATCTCCTGTTGTTGACTAACATACCTGATCTCCTGTTGTTGACTAATATGACTCTGATCTCCTGTTGTTGACTAACATACCTGATCTCCTGTTGTTGACTAACATACCTGATCTCCTGTTGTTGACTAACATACCTGATCTCCTGTTGTTGACTAACATACCTGATCTCCTGTTGTTGACTAATATACCTGATCTCCTGTTGTTGACTAACATACCTGATCTCCTGTTGTTGACTAACATACCTGATCTCCTGTTGTTGACTAATATACCTGATCTCCTGTTGTTGACTAACATACCTGATCTCCTGTTGTTGACTAACATACCTGATCTCCTGTTGTTGACTAATATACCTGATCTCCTGTTGTTGACTAACATACCTGATCTCCTGTTGTTGACTAATATACCTGATCTCCTGTTGTTGACTAATATACCTGATCTCCTGTTGTTGACTAATATACCTGATCTCCTGTTGTTGACTAACATACCTGATCTCCTGTTGTTGACTAACATACCTGATCTCCTGTTGTTGACTAATATACCTGATCTCCTGTTGTTGACTAATATACCTGATCTCCTGTTGTTGACTAACATACCTGATCTCCTGTTGTTGACTAACATACCTGATCTCCTGTTGTTGACTAACATACCTGATCTCCTGTTGTTGACTAACATACCTGATCTCCTGTTGTTGACTAACATACCTGATCTCCTGTTGTTGACTAACATACCTGATCTCCTGTTGTTGACTAACATACCTGATCTCCTGTTGTTGACTAACATACCTGATCTCCTGTTGTTGACTAACATACCTGATCTCCTGTTGTTGACTAACATACCTGATCTCCTGTTGTTGACTAACATACCTGATCTCCTGTTGTTGACTAACATACCTGATCTCATGTTGTTGACTAATATACCTGATCTCCTGTTGTTGACTAACATACCTGATCTCATGTTGTTGACTAACATACCTGATCTCCTGTTGTTGACTAATATACCTGATCTCATGTTGTTGACTAACATACCTGATCTCCTGTTGTTGACTAACATACCTGATCTCCTGTTGTTGACTAACATACCTGATCTCCTGTTGTTGACTAACATACCTGATCTCCTGTTGTTGACTAACATACCTGATCTCCTGTTGTTGACTAACATACCTGATCTCCTGTTGTTGACTAACATACCTGATCTCCTGTTGTTGACTAACATACCTGATCTCCTGTTGTTGACTAACATACCTGATCTCCTGTTGTTGACTAACATACCTGATCTCCTGTTGTTGACTAACATACCTGATCTCATGTTGTTGACTAATATACCTGATCTCCTGTTGTTGACTAACATACCTGATCTCCTGTTGTTGACTAACATACCTGATCTCCTGTTGTTGACTAACATACCTGATCTCCTGTTGTTGACTAACATACCTGATCTCCTGTTGTTGACTAACATACCTGATCTCATGTTGTTGACTAATATACCTGATCTCCTGTTGTTGACTAACATACCTGATCTCCTGTTGTTGACTAACATACCTGATCTCATGTTGTTGACTAACATACCTGATCTCCTGTTGTTGACTAACATACCTGATCTCCTGTTGTTGACTAATATACCTGATCTCCTGTTGTTGACTAACATACCTGATCTCCTGTTGTTGACTAACATACCTGATCTCCTGTTGTTGACTAACATACCTGATCTCCTGTTGTTGACTAACATACCTGATCTCCTGTTGTTGACTAATATACCTGATCTCCTGTTGTTGACTAACATACCTGATCTCATGTTGTTGACTAACATACCTGATCTCATGTTGTTGACTAATATACCTGATCTCCTGTTGTTGACTAACATACCTGATCTCCTGTTGTTGACTAATATACCTGATCTCCTGTTGTTGACTAATATACCTGATCTCCTGTTGTTGACTAATATACCTGATCTCCTGTTGTTGACTAACATACCTGATCTCCTGTTGTTGACTAATATACCTGATCTCCTGTTGTTGACTAACATACCTGATCTCCTGTTGTTGACTAATATACCTGATCTCCTGTTGTTGACTAACATACCTGATCTCCTGTTGTTGACTAACATACCTGATCTCCTGTTGTTGACTAATATACCTGATCTCCTGTTGTTGACTAACATACCTGATCTCCTGTTGTTGACTAACATACCTGATCTCCTGTTGTTGACTAACATACCTGATCTCCTGTTGTTGACTAACATACCTGATCTCCTGTTGTTGACTAACATACCTGATCTCCTGTTGTTGACTAACATACCTGATCTCCTGTTGTTGACTAACATACCTGATCTCCTGTTGTTGACTAACATACCTGATCTCCTGTTGTTGACTAATATACCTGATCTCCTGTTGTTGACTAATATACCTGATCTCCTGTTGTTGACTAACATACCTGATCTCCTGTTGTTGACTAACATACCTGATCTCCTGTTGTTGACTAACATACCTGATCTCCTGTTGTTGACTAACATACCTGATCTCCTGTTGTTGACTAACATACCTGATCTCCTGTTGTTGACTAATATACCTGATCTCCTGTTGTTGACTAATATACCTGATCTCCTGTTGTTGACTAACATACCTGATCTCCTGTTGTTGACTAACATACCTGATCTCCTGTTGTTGACTAACATACCTGATCTCATGTTGTTGACTAATATACCTGATCTCCTGTTGTTGACTAACATACCTGATCTCATGTTGTTGACTAATATACCTGATCTCCTGTTGTTGACTAATATACCTGATCTCCTGTTGTTGACTAACATACCTGATCTCCTGTTGTTGACTAACATACCTGATCTCCTGTTGTTGACTAACATACCTGATCTCATGTTGTTGACTAATATACCTGATCTCCTGTTGTTGACTAATATACCTGATCTCATGTTGTTGACTAATATACCTGATCTCCTGTTGTTGACTAACATACCTGATCTCCTGTTGTTGACTAACATACCTGATCTCCTGTTGTTGACTAACATACCTGATCTCCTGTTGTTGACTAATATACCTGATCTCCTGTTGTTGACTAACATACCTGATCTCCTGTTGTTGACTAATGACCTGATCTCCTGTTGTTGACTAATATACCTGATCTCCTGTTGTTGACTAATATACCTGATCTCCTGTTGTTGACTAACATACCTGATCTCCTGTTGTTGACTAACATACCTGATCTCCTGTTGTTGACTAACATACCTGATCTCCTGTTGTTGACTAATATACCTGATCTCCTGTTGTTGACTAACATACCTGATCTCCTGTTGTTGACTAACATACCTGATCTCCTGTTGTTGACTAACATACCTGATCTCCTGTTGTTGACTAATATACCTGATCTCCTGTTGTTGACTAACATACCTGATCTCCTGTTGTTGACTAATATACCTGATCTCATGTTGTTGACTAATATACCTGATCTCATGTTGTTGACTAATATACCTGATCTCCTGTTGTTGACTAACATACCTGATCTCATGTTGTTGACTAATATACCTGATCTCCTGTTGTTGACTAACATACCTGATCTCCTGTTGTTGACTAACATACCTGATCTCATGTTGTTGACTAACATACCTGATCTCCTGTTGTTGACTAATATACCTGATCTCCTGTTGTTGACTAACATACCTGATCTCATGTTGTTGACTAATATACCTGATCTCCTGTTGTTGACTAACATACCTGATCTCCTGTTGTTGACTAATATACCTGATCTCCTGTTGTTGACTAACATACCTGATCTCCTGTTGTTGACTAACATACCTGATCTCCTGTTGTTGACTAATATACCTGATCTCCTGTTGTTGACTAACATACCTGATCTCCTGTTGTTGACTAATATACCTGATCTCATGTTGTTGACTAACATACCTGATCTCCTGTTGTTGACTAACATACCTGATCTCATGTTGTTGACTAATATACCTGATCTCCTGTTGTTGACTAACATACCTGATCTCCTGTTGTTGACTAATATACCTGATCTCATGTTGTTGACTAATATACCTGATCTCATGTTGTTGACTAATATACCTGATCTCATGTTGTTGACTAATATACCTGATCTCCTGTTGTTGACTAACATACCTGATCTCCTGTTGTTGACTAATATACCTGATCTCATGTTGTTGACTAATATACCTGATCTCATGTTGTTGACTAACATACCTGATCTCCTGTTGTTGACTAATATACCTGATCTCATGTTGTTGACTAACATACCTGATCTCCTGTTGTTGACTAATATACCTGATCTCATGTTGTTGACTAACATACCTGATCTCCTGTTGTTGACTAACATACCTGATCTCCTGTTGTTGACTAACATACCTGATCTCCTGTTGTTGACTAACATACCTGATCTCATGTTGTTGACTAACATACCTGATCTCCTGTTGTTGACTAACATACCTGATCTCATGTTGTTGACTAACATACCTGATCTCCTGTTGTTGACTAACATACCTGATCTCCTGTTGTTGACTAACATACCTGATCTCATGTTGTTGACTAACATACCTGATCTCCTGTTGTTGACTAACATACCTGATCTCCTGTTGTTGACTAACATACCTGATCTCCTGTTGTTGACTAACATACCTGATCTCCTGTTGTTGACTAACATACCTGATCTCCTGTTGTTGACTAACATACCTGATTTACTTGTGTCTACAGTGATGACAATCTGTTGTTCTTGTCCAAGCAGTCAAAGTGGTAGTGAACAAACTGTGTGTGATCATGTGATCATATGTTTTTCATCAAGGAAATATCAGGAATATTTTTGAAAACATACCTGCGGATCGTTGTTGACAATTACCTGACTACCACATCTCATGTTGTTGACAATATACCTGATCTCACACACTAACATACCTGATCTACTGTTGTTGACTAACATACACACATCTCATGTTGTTGACTAAATACCTGAGACTACATACCTGATCCACAACATACCTGCACATGTTGTTGACTAACATACCTGATCTCACACACACACACACACACACACACACACACACACACCTGTTGTTGACACACAGAGACACACTCACGCGCAAACACATACACACTCACACAGAGACACACACATACCTGATCTCACACAACATACACATCACACTGTTGTTGACTAACACACCACACTCACACACACCTGACTCACACACTAACACACACCTGACACGCACACGCAAACACACACACCTGACTCACACACACACAGAGACACACACACACAGTTATAAGGACCTTGTCAGAGGTTAGAGAGAGAAGCACACACATACAAACAGAAAGAGAGCTCAGTCTAACAGGGCGTTATTAAAAACTGAGACTTGGGAATAGGGGGAGTAGAGGGAAGAGGGGAGAAGAGAGAAGAGCTAGAGGAGGGAGTAGGGAGAAGAGGGAGAGAGGGAGAAGGTGGAGAGAAGAGGGAGAGAAGAGGGAGAGAAGAGGGGGAAGAGGGCGAAGAGGGAGAGAAGATGGAGAAGAGGGGAGTAGAGAGAAAACGGAGAAGAGGAGGAGTAGAGAGAAAACGGAGAAGAGGAGGAGTAGAGAGAAGAGGAGGTATAGAGAGA
Organism: Oncorhynchus keta; assembly: GCF_023373465.1. NCBI lineage: Eukaryota > Metazoa > Chordata > Actinopteri > Salmoniformes > Salmonidae > Oncorhynchus > Oncorhynchus keta. The sequence continues at coordinate 9,173,353 of NC_068439.1, read as the reverse complement.
AGATGAGGAGTAGAGAGAAGAGGGAGAAGAGGAGGAGTAGAGAGAAGAGGGAGAAGAGGAGGACTAAGAGAAGTGGGAGAAGAGGGGGTTGAGAGAAAAGGGAGAAAAGGAGGACTAAGAGAGAAGAGGGAGAAGAGGAAGAGTAGAGAGAAGATGAGGAGTAGAGAAATAGGGAGAAGAGGAAGAGTAGAGAGAAGAGGAGTAGAGAGAAGATGAGGAGTTGAGAGAAGGGGGAGAAGAGGGAGAAGAGGGGGACTAACAGACCTGAGGGGTTGTAGAGAGAAGAGCTGAGTAAGAGAGAAGAGGGAGAAAAGGAGGAGTTGAGAGAAGAGAGAGACGAGGGGGAGTAGAGAGAAGAGGGAGAAGAGGAGGAGTAGAGAGAAGAGGGAGAAGAGGAGGAGTAGAGAGAAGAGGGAGAAGGGAGGTTGTAGAGAGAAGAGGGAGAAGAGGGGGAGTTGAGAGAAGAGGGAGAAGAGGAGGAGTAGAGACTAACATACCTGAAGTGGAGGAGTTGAGAGAAGAGGAGGAGTTGAGAGAAGAGGGAGAAGAGGAGGAGTTGAGAGAAGAGGGAGAAGAGGGAGAAGAGGAGGAGTTAGAGAAGACTAGGAGAGAGAGAAGATGAGGAGTAGAGAGAAGAGGAGGAGTAGAGAGAAGAGGGAGAAGAGATCAGTGAGAGAAGAGGAGGAGTCAGAGAGAAGATGAGGAATAGAGAGAAGATGAGGAGTAGAGAGAAGAGGGAGAAGAGGAGAGTAGAGAGAAGAGGAGGAGTAGAGAGAAGATGAGGAGTAGATAGAAGAGGGAGAAGAGGGGAGAGAGAGAATATGAGGAGTAGATAGAAGAGGGAGAAGAGGGGGAGTAGAGAGAAGAGGAGAACAGGAGGAGTCAGAGGAAGAGAGAGAAGAGGAGGACATAGAGAGAAGAGGAGGAGCTCAGAGAAGAGGAGGAGTAGAGAGAAGAGGGAGAAGAGGAGGAGTAGAGAGAAGAGGGAGAAGAGGAGGAGTAGAGAGAAGAGGAGGAGAGAGAGAAGATGAGGAGTAGAGAGAAGATGAGGAGTAGAGAGAAGAGGGAGAAGAGGAGGAGTAGAGAGAAGAGGAGCAGAGAGAGAAGATGAGGAGAGATAGAAGAGGGAGAAGAGGGGGAGAGAGAGAATATGAGGAGAGATAGAAGAGGGAGAAGAGGGGAGTAGAGAGAAGAGGGAGAACAGGATGAGTAGAGAGAAGAGGAGAAGAGGAGGAGTAGAGAGAAGAGGAGGAGTAGAGAGAAGAGGAGGAGTAGAGAGAAGAGGGAGAAGAGGAGGAGTAGAGAGAAGAGGGAGAAGAGGAGGAGTAGAGAGAAGAGGGAAAAGGGGAGGAGTAGAGAGAAGAGGGAGAAGAGCAGGAGTAGAGAGAAGCGGGAGAAGAGGGGGAGTAGAGAGAAAAGGGAGAAGAGGAGGACTAGAGAGTAGAGAGAAGATGGAGAAGAGGGGGAGTAGAGAGAAAAGGGAGAAAATTAGTAGAGAGAAGAGGGCGAAGAGGAAGAGTAGAGAGAAGAGGAGGAGTAGAGAGAAGAGGGAGAAGAGGAAGAGTAGAGAGAAGAGGAGGAGTAGAGAGAAGAGGGAGAAGAGGAGGAGTAGAGAGAAGAGGGAGAAGAGGAGGAGTAGAGAGAAGAGGGAGAAGAGGAAGAGTAGAGAGAAGTGGGAGAAGAGGGGGAGTAGAGAGAAAAGGGAGAAAAGGAGGAGTAGAGAGAAGAGGGAGAAGAGGAAGAGTAGAGAGAAGATGAGGAGTAGAGAGAAGAGGGAGAAGAGGAAGAGTAGAGAGAAGAGGAGTAGAGAGAAGAGGGAGAAGAGGGAGAAGAGGGGGAGTAGAGAGAAGAGGGGGTGTAGAGAGAAGAGCGGGAGTAAGAGAGAAGAGGGAGAAAAGGAGGAGTAGAGAGAAGAGAGAGACGAGGGGGAGTAGAGAGAAGAGGGAGAAGAGGAGGAGTAGAGAGAAGAGGGAGAAGAGGAGGAGTAGAGAGAAGAGGGAGAAGAGGAGGAGTAGAGAGAAGAGGGAGAAGAGGAGGAGTAGAGAGAAGAGGGAGAAGAGGAGGAGTAGAGAGAAGAGGGAGAAGAGGAGGAGTAGAGAGAAGAGGGAGAAGAGGAGGAGTAGAGAGAAGAGGAGGAGTAGAGAGAAGAGGAGGAGTAGAGAGAAGAGGGAGAAGAGGAGGAGTAGAGAGAAGAGGGAGAAGAGGAGGGAGTAGAGAGAAGAGGGAGAAGTGGAGGAGTAGAGAGAAGAGGAGGAGTAGAGAGAAGAGGGAGAAGAGGAGGAGTAGAGAGAAGAGGAGGAGTAGAGAGAAGATGAAGAGGGAGAAGAGGAGGAGTAGAGAGAAGAGGAGGAGTAGAGAGAAGATGAGGAGTAGATAGAAGAGGGAGAAGAGGGGGAGTAGAGAGAATATGAGGAGTAGATAGAAGAGGGAGAAGAGGGGGAGTAGAGAGAAGAGGGAGAACAGGAGGAGTAGAGAGAAGAGGAGAAGAGGAGGAGTAGAGAGAAGAGGAGGAGTAGAGAGAAGAGGGAGAAGAGGAGGAGTAGAGAGAAGAGGGAGAAGAGGAGGAGTAGAGAGAAGAGGGAAAAGGGGAGGAGTAGAGAGAAGAGGGAGAAGAGCAGGAGTAGAGAGAAGCGGGAGAAGAGGGGGAGTAGAGAGAAAAGGGAGAAGAGGAGGACTAGAGAGTAGAGAGAAGATGGAGAAGAGGGGGAGTAGAGAGAAAAGGGAGAAAATTAGTAGAGAGAAGAGGGCGAAGAGGAAGAGTAGAGAGAAGAGGAGGAGTAGAGAGAAGAGGGAGAAGAGGAAGAGTAGAGAGAAGAGGAGGAGTAGAGAGAAGAGGGAGAAGAGGAGGAGTAGAGAGAAGAGGAGGAGTAGAGAGAAGATGAGGAGTAGAGAGAAGAGGAGGAGTAGAGAGAAGAGGGAGAAGAGGAGGAGTAGAGAGAAGAGGAGGAGTAGAGAGAAGATGAGGAGTAGAGAGAAGAGGAGGAGTAGAGAGAAGAGGGAGAAGAGGAGGAGTAGAGAGAAGAGGGAGAAGAGGAGGAGTAGGGAGAAGAGGGAGAAGGGGAGGAGTAGAGAGAAGAGGGAGAAGGGAGGAGAGAGAAGAGGAGGAGTAGAGAGAAGAGGGAGAAGAGGAGGAGTAGAGAGAAGAGGAGGAGTAGAGAGAAGAGGAGGAGTAGAGAGAAGAGGAGGAGTAGAGAGAAGAGGAGGAGTAGAGAGAAGAGGGAGAAGAGGAGGAGTAGAGAGAAGAGGAGGAGTAGAGAGAAGATGAGGAGTAGAGAGAAGAGGAGGAGTAGAGAGAAGAGGGAGAAGAGGAGGAGTAGAGAGAAGAGGAGGAGTAGAGAGAAGATGAGGAGTAGAGAGAAGAGGAAGAGTAGAGAGAAGAGGGAGAAGAGGAGGAGTAGAGAGAAGATGAGGAGTAGATAGAAGAGGGAGAAGAGGGGGAGTAGAGAGAAGATGAGGAGTAGATAGAAGAGGGAGAAGAGCGGGAGTAGAGAGAAGAGGGAGAACAGGAGGAGTAGAGAGAAGAGCGAGAAGAGGAGGATTAGAGAGAAAAGGGAGAAGAGGAGGACTAGAGAGAAGAGGAGGAGTAGAGAGAAGAGGGAAAAGAGGAGGAGTAGAGAGAAGAGGGAAAAGGGGAGGAGTAGAGAGAAGAGGGAGAAGAGGAGGAGAGGAGAGAAGAGGGAGAAGAGGAGGAGTAGAGAGAAGATGAGGAGTAGAGAGAAGAGGAGGAGAGAGAAGAGGAGAAGAGGAGAGAGAAGAAGGGAGAAGAGGGGTAGTAGAGAGAAAGGGAGAAGAGGAGGAGTAGAGAAGAGGAGGAGTAGAGAGAAGATGGAGAAGAGGGGGAGTAGAGAGAAAAGGGAGAAAGGAGGAGTAGAGAGAAGAGGGCGAAGAGGACGAGGAGAGAAGAGGAGGAGTAGAGAGAAGAGGAGGAGAGAGAGAAGAGGAAGAGTAGGAGAAGAGGAGGAGAGAGAGAAGATGGGAGTAGAGAGAAGAGGGGAGAAGAGGGAGAGTAGAGAGAAGAGGGAGAAGAGAGATGAGGAGTAGAGAGAAGAGGGAGAAGAGGGGAGTAGAGAGAGAGAAGAGAGAAGAGGGAGTAAAGGAGGAGTAGAGAGAAGAGAGAGAAGCGGGGGAGTAGAGAGAAGAGGAAGAAGGGGAGGAGTAGAGAGAAGAGGGAGAAGAGGAGGAGTAGAGAGAAGAGGGAGAAGAGGAGGAGTAGAGAGAAGAGGGAGAAGAGGAGGAGTAGAGAGAAGAGAGAGAAGAGGAGGAGTAGAGAGAAGAGGGAGAAGAGGAGGAGTAGATAGAAGAGGGAGAAGAGGGAGAAGAGGAGGAGTAGATAGAAGAGGGAGAAGAGGGAGAAGAGGGGGAGTAGAGAGAAGAGGGAGAAGAGGAGGAGTAGAGAGAAGAGGGAGAAGAGGGAGAAGATAGAAGAGGGAGGAGTAGATAGAAGAGGGAGAAGAGGAGGAGTAGAGAGAAGAGGGGGAGAGAGGAGGAGGAGTAGAGAGAAGAGGAGGAGTAGAGAGAAGATGAGGAGAGAGAGAGAAGAGGAGGAGTAGAGAGAAGAGGGAGAAGAGGAGGAGAGAGAGAAGAGGAGGAGTAGAGAGAAGAGAGGAGTAGAGAGAAGATGAGGAGGAGTAGAGAGAAGAGGGAGAAGAGGAGGAGTAGAGAGAAGAGGAGGAGAGAGAGAAGATGAGAGAAGGAGATAGAAGAGGAGAAGAGGGGGAGTAGAGAGAAAAGGGAGAAGAGGAGGAGTAGAGAGAAGAGGGAGAAGAGGAGGAGTAGAGAGAAGAGGGAGAAGAGGAGGAGTAGAGAGAAGAGGGAGAAGAGGAGGAGTAGAGAGAAGAGGGAGAAGAGGAGGAGTAGAGAGAAGAGGGAGAAGAGGAGGAGTAGAGAGAAGAGGGAGAAGAGGAGGAGTAGAGAGAAGAGGGAAAAGAGGAGGAGTAGAGAGAAGAGGGAGAAGAGGAGGAGTAGAGAGAAGAGGGAGAAGAGGAGGAGTAGAGAGAAGAGGGAGAAGAGGAGGAGTAGAGAGAAGAGGGAGAAGAGGAGGAGTAGAGAGAAGCGGGAGAAGAGGGGGAGTAGAGAGAAAAGGGAGAAGAGGAGGACTAGAGAGAAGAGGAGGAGTAGAGAGAAGATGGAGAAGAGGGGGAGTAGAGAGAAAAGGGAGAAAATGAGTAGAGAGAAGAGGGCGAAGAGGACGAGTAGAGAGAAGAGGAGGAGTAGAGAGAAGAGGGAGAAGAGGAAGAGTAGAGAGAAGAGGAGGAGCAGAGAGAAGATGAGGAGTAGAGAGAAGGAGGAGAAGAGGGAGAGTAGAGAGAAGAGGAGGAGTAGAGAGAAGATGAGGAGTAGAGAGAAGAGGGAGAAGAGGGGGTGTAGAGAGAAGAGCGGGAGTAAGAGAGAAGAGGGAGTAAAGGAGGAGTAGAGAGAAGAGAGAGAAGCGGGGGAGTAGAGAGAAGAGGAAGAAGGGGAGGAGTAGATAGAAGAGGAGAAGAGGGAGAAGAGGGAGAAGAGGAGGAGTAGAGAGAAGAGGGAGAAGAGGAGGAGAAGAGAAGAGAGAGAAGAGGAGGAGTAGATAGAAGAGGGAGAAGAGGAGGAGTAGATAGAAGAGGGAGAAGAGGGAGAAGAGGAGGAGTAGATAGAAGAGGGAGAAGAGGGAGAAGAGGGGGAGTAGATAGAAGAGGGAGAAGAGGGGGAGTAGAGAGAAGAGGGAGAAAAGGAGGAGTAGATAGAAGAGGGAGAAGAGGGAGAAGAGGGGGAGTAGATAGAAGAGGGAGAAGAAGGGGTGTGGAGAGAGTTCTGTGAACCACACTGGGTTTCTCTAGTCATTCTTTCTTTGTGTGTGTGTGTGTGTGTGTGTGTGTGTGTGTGTGTGTGTGTGTGTGTGTGTGTGTGTGTGTGTGTGTGTGTGTGTGTGTGTGTGTGTGTGTGTGTGTGTGTGTGTGTGCGTGTGTGAGCAGAAGCCATATTGTAGAAACTGCCCAGCAACACTTTGGGATGAAAACAATTGATAAGAGAACAGAGGTAAATACACTGAGTGTACAAAACATTAGGAACACCTGCTCTTTCCTGGACATAGACTGACCAGGTGAATCCAGGTGAAAGCTATGATCCCTTAATGATGTCACTAGTTAAATCCACCTCCAATAAGGGGGAGGAGACATTTTAAAGAAGGATTTTTTTCTATTTTTTTTTTATTAGACATTAATTGTTCTGAGGTTAAAAAGTGGTATAACTCAATTTTAGTAAGGTGTTCCTAATGTTTTGTACACTCAGTGTATAATATTAATGTAATAACGGTTACAGCTTAACTTGTGTCTCCCCTCACCATCTTGCCCTAAATGAGAATAACACCCACACCCACACTGGGGATTTTGTCCCCCTCCACCCAGGGATTAAGTGATTCCATATTTCATGCTTTATATAAAAAAATATGTGTTTGTGTTCCAGCTGGTGTGTGTGTGATGGTTGGAGAGAAGGGAGGAGGGGAGAGAGAGAGAGAAGGGAGGAGGGAGAGAAGAGAGGAGGGAGAGGGGGAGAAGGGAGGAGGGAGAGAGGGAGAAGGGAGAGAAGAGAGGGGAGGAGGGAGAGGGGGAGAAGGGAGGAGGGAGAGAGGGAGAAGGGAGGAGGGAGAGAGAGAGAAGGGAGGAGGGAGAGAGAGAGAGAGAAGGGAGGAGGGAGAGAGAGAGAAGGGAGGAGGGAGAGAGAGAGAAGGGAGGAGGGAGAGAGAGAGAAGGGAGGAGGGAGAGAAGGGAGGAGGGAGAGGGAGAGAGAGAGAAGGGAGGAGGGAGAGGGAGAGAAGGGAGGAGGGAGAGAAGAGAGGAGGGAGAGGGGGAGAAGGGAGGAAGGGAGGGAGAGAGGGAGAAGGGAGGAGGGAGAGAGAGAGAGAGAGAAGGGAGGAGGGAGAGAGAGAGAAGGGAGGAGGGAGAGAGGGAGAAGGGAGGAGGGAGAGAGAGAAGGGAGGAGGGAGAGAGAGAGGAGAGAGAGAGAGGGGAGGAGGAGAGAGAGGGAGAGAGAAGGGAGGAGGGAAAGAGAGAGAATGGAGGAGGGAGAGAGCGAGAGAAGGGAGAGAAAGAGAGAAGGGAGGAGGGAAAGAGAGAGAAGGGAGGAGGGAGAGAGCGAGAGAAGGGAGAGAGAGAGAAGGGAGGTAGGAGAGAGAGAAGGTAGGAGGGAGAGAGGGAGAAGGGAGTAGGGAGAGAGGGAGAAGGGAGGAGGGAGAGAGGGAGAAGGGAAGAGGGAGAAGGGAGGAGGGGGAGAGAGAGAAGTGAGGAGGGAGAGAGAGAGAGAAGGGAGGAGGGAGAGAGAGAGAAGAGATGAGGGAGAGAGAGAGAAGGGAGGAGGAGAGAGAAAGAGAAGGGAGAGAGGGAGAAGGGAGAGGGGGAGATGGGAGGAGGGAGAGAGAGAGGAGGGAGAGAGGGAGACAGGGAGGAGGGAGAGAGAGATAAGGGAGGAGGGAGAGAGGGAGAAGGGAGGAGGGAGAGAGAGAAGGGAGTCAAGTAGCTAGATGAGTCGTTTAGTTATGACTCCACCCATTTAACTGGAATCAAGTAGCTAGATGAATCGTTTAGTTATGACTCCACCCATTTAACTGGAATCAAGTAGCTAGATGAGTCGTTTAGTTATGACTCCACCCATTTAACTGGAGTCAAGGTCTTGTTTGAGATTAAATAAAACCCTCATTGACTGACTGACTGTATGTTTCCTTTGTCTCAAATCCCTTTCTAAATATGGACTCTAATAAAATTGAACCAGCTAGACGATTCAAACCAATCTGCATATTCATTAGAATTCATACATTCTTCCCAATTGCCTTTGTGATCAGAGTGAAACACGCACACACACATCAACACGCACGCACACACACATCAACACGCACACACACGCTCTCACTCACACGTGTACACGTACACACGCAAGTGAGCACACGCACAAACACTGTCTTGTCAGCATTAGCTCTCTTATCATGTGGGAAAGTACTGACGAGTTATCGTGACTCTTTATGTCCATATCAGACATCTCTAATGTTGCTTCCTCATTGATGTCTATGGTCTCATGCTTCATACACAATACCCGAGTCTGCTTATTGTCTCAGAGGGAAGATCTATCAGTCCACCCCCCCCCCCACGATCCACTAATGATATGTGAGCAGAGAAGTGAAGAGAGAGAAAGAGAGACTCGACAGGTTGTGTTGGATAATTGTTGTATAATTCTTTGATATATAAATATGGTCTGTTCATCATCACTAAATTCCCAGGAGATTTTGACAGAAAAACATCCCAAAAAAGTGTTGAAAGAGAAATCCGACAGATTAACGTAAGGAGAGAGAAGGGGGAAAGACAGAGGCGTCGGTCTGGTTCCTGTGTGGATGTATTGACTCTTCATTGACAGCCATCCTGAAAAAGTCGGCCATTTGAGTACGCAAAGAATTTAACGTTTTATAGTATGTGACATTCTGTACATGCCCGGATGTTATACTCATTTTGGCTTTGACAACAGGTAGATATGGTGATGTGTGACTGACATCAGCCAATAGCGGGGAAACGATACAATCCTACATAATGCATTACCGGGAAAACAATTTATAGTTACGTGAATTGTCGAAAATCGAGCATGCTTTCAACGCCAGGATGCTGTGCTAATTTCGGCTCATCTAAGTAGAATTTGCTGCACACATTTTGGGGAATTTCACAGCCACAATGCATTGGAAGAGGGGTGCTGTGAGTTTTGATAGCTCGATCTCTTCTTGTACACAACAACAACAACAACAACAACAACAACAACATCTAAGGAAAATGGCGAAAAAGCGTAGCTTCTGCGGTGGTGTTCAAATGTACGGCGTTTTATTTTTGTTCTCCTTTAAAAATGATCGTAAACGTTTAATGGTAACGTTGTGTTTTTTAAAAACAGATCTGCAGCCTGCTGCCTGTCATGCCTTCAGCTTGCTACACACATCGGTAGGACGAGACGTTATTACTGTTCCAATTGCTGTTGAGCGACAACTTCATATTTAACATTAGCATAGCTAGCTAGTTTCATTGCACATAACCTGGTATGGTGAGAGTAATGGGAAGCTGCACTCAGTACTGCTTCGCCTTGGCTCCCCAACTTGATAAAGTCTGTGGCTGTCTGGCTATTTACAGAAAGTTCACACAACTCTACTTCACTCATGTTTTGGTTCATGTCCCGCTGGGCACACACTGGTTGAATCAAAATGTTGTTTCCAAGTCATTTCAAATCAATTAAGTTGAACCAACAGGGAATAGACGTTGAATTGATGTCTGTGCCCAGCGGGGTTGTATTTCATCCTATGTCTTTTAGGGATCTATGTGAAGGAGTTTGAAATGGAGGGGCAGCTGTCACCTGCATGGCTGAAAATGAACTGGGAGAACCATAAGAAAAAATACATGTTACGCTACTGTATGTTACCTTGACATTCTACTGTGTTATCTTGACATTCTACTGTGTTATCTTGACATTCTACTGTATGTTACCTTGACATCTACTGTGTTATCTTGACATTCGACTGTGTTATCTTGACATTCTACTGTATGTTACCTTGACATTCTACTGTGTTATCTTGACATTCGACTGTGTTATCTTGACATTCTACTGTATGTTACCTTGACATCTACTGTGTTACCTTGACATTCTACTGTATGTTACCATGACATTCTACTGTGTTATCTTGACATTCTACTGTGTTACCTTGACATTCTACTGTGTTATCTTGACATTCTACTGTATGTTACCTTGACATCTACTGTGTTACCTTGACATTCTACTGTATGTTACCTTGACATCTACTGTGTTACCTTGACATCTACTGTGTTATCTTGACATTCTACTGTATGTTACCTTGACATCTACTGTGTTATCTTGACATTCTACTGTATGTTACCTTGACATCTACTGTGTTATCTTGACATTCTACTGTATGTTACCTTGACATCTACTGTGTTATCTTGACATTCTACTGTATGTTACCTTGACATTCTACTGTGTTACCTTGACATTCTACTGTGTTATCTTGACATTCTACTGTATGTTACCTTGACATCTACTGTGTTATCTTGACATTCTACTGTATGTTACCTTGACATCTACTGTGTTATCTTGACATTCTACTGTATGTTACCTTGACATTCTACTGTGTTATCTTGACATTCGACTGTGTTATCTTGACATTCTATTGTATGTTATGTTGACATTCTACTGTATGTTACCTTGACATTCTACTGTGTTATCTTGACATTCGACTGTGTTATCTTGACATTCTACTGTATGTTACCTTGACATCTACTGTGTTACCTTGACATTCTACTGTATGTTACCATGACATTCTACTGTGTGTTATCTTGACATTCTACTGAGTGTTATCTTGACATTCGACTGTGTTATCTTGACATTCTATTGTATGTTATGTTGACATTCTACTGTGTTATCTTGACATTCTACTGTGTTACCTTGACATTCTACTGTGTGTTACCTTGACATTCTATTGTATGTTATGTTGACATTCTACTGTGTTATCTTGACATTCTACTGTGTTACCTTGACATTCTACTGTGTGTTATCTTGACATTCTACTGTGTTATCTTGACATTCTACTGTGTTATCTTGACATTCTACTGTGTTACCTTGACATCTACTGTGTTATCTTGACATTCTACTGTGTTATCTTGACATTCTACTGTGTGTTATCTTGACATTCTACTGTGTTATCTTGACATTCTACTGTGTTATCTTGACATTCTACTGTGTAACCTTGACATTCTGCTGTGTGTTATCTTGACATTCTACTGTGTTATCTTGACATTCTACTGTGTTATCTTGACATTCCACTGTGTTATCTTGACATTCTACTGTGTTATCCTGACATTCTACTGTGTTATCTTGACATTCTACTGTGTTATCTTGACATCTACTGTGTTATCTTGACATTCCACTGTGTTATCTTGACATTCTACTGTGTTATCCTGACATTCCACTGTGTTATCTTGACATTCTACTGTGTTATCTTGACATTCCACTGTGTTATCTTGACATTCTACTGTATGTTATCTTGACATTCTACTGTGTGTTATCTTGACATTCTACTGTGTGTTATCTTGACATTCTACTGTGTGTTATCTTGACATTCTACTGTGTTATCTTGACATTCTACTGTGTTATCTTGACATTCTACTGTGTAACCTTGACATTCTGCTGTGCGTTATCTTGACATTCTACTGTGTTATCTTGACATTCTACTGTGTTACCTTGACATTCTACTGAGTGTTACCTTGACATTCTACTGTGTTATCTTGACATTCTACTGTATGTTATCTTGACATTCTACTGTGTGTTATCTTGACATTCTACTGTGTGTTATCTTGACATTCTACTGTGTTATCTTGACATTCTACTGTATGTTATCTTGACATTCTACTGTGTGTTATCTTGACATTCTACTCTGTGTTATCTTGACATTCTACTGTGTTACCTTGACATTCTACTGAGTGTTACCTTGACATTCTACTGTGTTATCTTGACATTCTACTGTATGTTATCTTGACATTCTACTGTGTGTTATCTTGACATTCTACTGTGTGTTATCTTGACATTCTACTGTGTTATCTTGACATTCTACTGTGTTATCTTGACATTCTACTGTATGTTACCTTGACATCTACTGTGTTATCTTGACATTCGACTGTGTTATCTTGACATTCTACTGTATGTTACCTTGACATTCTACTGTGTTATCTTGACATTCGACTGTGTTATCTTGACATTCTACTGTATGTTACCTTGACATCTACTGTGTTACCTTGACATTCTACTGTATGTTACCATGACATTCTACTGTGTGTTATCTTGACATTCTACTGAGTGTTACCTTGACATTCTACTGTGTTATCTTGACATTCTACTGTATGTTACCTTGACATCTACTGTGTTACCTTTCACATTCTACTGTATGTTACCTTGACATCTACTGTGTTACCTTGACATCTACTGTGTTATCTTGACATTCTACTGTATGTTACCTTGACATCTACTGTGTTATCTTGACATTCTACTGTATGTTACCTTGACATCTACTGTGTTATCTTGACATTCTACTGTATGTTACCTTGACATCTACTGTGTTATCTTGACATTCTACTGTATGTTACCTTGACATTCTACTGTGTTACCTTGACATTCTACTGTGTTATCTTGACATTCTACTGTATGTTACCTTGACATCTACTGTGTTATCTTGACATTCTACTGTATGTTACCTTGACATCTACTGTGTTATCTTGACATTCTACTGTATGTTACCTTGACATTCTACTGTGTTATCTTGACATTCGACTGTGTTATCTTGACATTCTATTGTATGTTATGTTGACATCTACTGTGTTACCTTGACATTCTACTGAGTGTTATCTTGACATTCGACTGTGTTATCTTGACATTCTACTGTATGTTACCTTGACATCTACTGTGTTACCTTGACATTCTACTGTATGTTACCATGACATTCTACTGTGTGTTATCTTGACATTCTACTGAGTGTTATCTTGACATTCGACTGTGTTATCTTGACATTCTATTGTATGTTATGTTGACATTCTACTGTGTTATCTTGACATTCTACTGTGTTACCTTGACATTCTACTGTGTGTTACCTTGACATTCTATTGTATGTTATGTTGACATTCTACTGTGTTATCTTGACATTCTACTGTGTTACCTTGACATTCTACTGTGTGTTATCTTGACATTCTACTGTGTTATCTTGACATTCTACTGTGTTATCTTGACATTCTACTGTGTTACCTTGACATCTACTGTGTTATCTTGACATTCTACTGTGTTATCTTGACATTCTACTGTGTGTTATCTTGACATTCTACTGTGTTATCTTGACATTCTACTGTGTTATCTTGACATTCTACTGTGTAACCTTGACATTCTGCTGTGTGTTATCTTGACATTCTACTGTGTTATCTTGACATTCTACTGTGTTATCCTGACATTCTACTGTGTTATCTTGACATTCTACTGTGTTATCTTGACATTCTACTGTGTTATCCTGACATTCTACTGTGTTATCTTGACATCTACTGTGTTATCTTGACATTCCACTGTGTTATCTTGACATTCTACTGTGTTATCCTGACATTCCACTGTGTTATCTTGACATTCCACTGTGTTATCTTGACATTCTACTGTGTTATCTTGACATTCTACTGTATGTTATCTTGACATTCTACTGTGTGTTATCTTGACATTCTACTGTGTGTTATCTTGACATTCTACTGTGTGTTATCTTGACATTCTACTGTGTTATCTTGACATTCTACTGTGTTATCTTGACATTCTACTGTGTAACCTTGACATTCTGCTGTGCGTTATCTTGACATTCTACTGTGTTATCTTGACATTATACTGTGTTACCTTGACATTCTACTGAGTGTTACCTTGACATTCTACTGTGTTATCTTGACATTCTACTGTATGTTATCTTGACATTCTACTGTGTGTTATCTTGACATTCTACTGTGTGTTATCTTGACATTCTACTGTGTTATCTTGACATTATACTGTGTAACCTTGACATTCTGCTGTGCGTTATCTTGACATTCTACTGTGTTATCTTGACATTCTACTGTGTTACCTTGACATTCTACTGAGTGTTACCTTGACATTCTACTGTGTTATCTTGACATTCTACTGTATGTTATCTTGACATTCTACTGTGTGTTATCTTGACATTCTACTGTGTGTTATCTTGACATTCTACTGTGTGTTATCTTGACATTCTACTGTGTTATCTTGACATTATACTGTGTAACCTTGACATTCTGCTGTGCGTTATCTTGACATTCTACTGTGTTATCTTGACATTCTACTGTGTTACCTTGACATTCTACTGTGTTATCTTGACATTCTACTGTGTAACCTTGACATTCTGCTGTGTGTTATCTTGACATTCTACTGTGTTATCTTGACATTCTACTGTGTTACCTTGACATTCTACTGTGTTACCTTGACATTCTACTGTGTTACCTTGACATTCTACTGTGTTACCTTGACATTCTACTGTGTTACCTTGACATTCTACTGTGTTACCTTGACATTCTACTGTGTAATGTTGACATTCTACTGTATGTTATCTTGACATTCTACTGTGTGTTACCTTGACATTCTACTCTGTGTTACCTTGACATTCTACTCTGTGTTACCTTGACATTCTACTGTGTTACCTTGACATTCTACTGTGTTACCTTGACATTCTACTGTGTTACCTTGACATTCTACTGTGTTACCTTGACATTCTACTGTGTAATGTTGACATTCTACTGTATGTTATCTTGACATTCTACTGTGTGTTACCTTGACATTCTACTCTGTGTTACCTTGACATTCTACTCTGTGTTACCTTGACATTCTACTGTGTTATCTTGACATTCTACTGTATGTTATCTTGACATTCTACTGTGTGTTATCTTGACATTCTACTGTGTGTTATCTTGACATTCTACTGTGTTATCTTGACATTCTACTGTGTGTTATCTTGACATTCTACTGTGTTATCTTGACATTCTACTGTGTTATCTTGACATTCTACTGTGTTATCTTGACATTCTACTGTGTTATCTTGACATTCTACTGTGTTACCTTGACATTCTACTGTGTGTTATCATTGACATTTATTGCTGTGCTGTACTTGGCTAATAAAGTTCTCTTTTCTCAGAGAGCAACAACACTTTCACATTTATTTCCTATGTTTCCACTGGCACATTCTTCTAATTGTGATGATATATACGCGTAAGAAAGGTGTCAGTATTCCATAGAAATGTACTGCAATTGGCATAATACCTTTTACAGGCCTTTACATATAGTATGCTGTAATTCAGAATGCAGCAGCCACTACTCTTAAACCTTTGGATCCCGTCTCCCGCCCTTCGCTTTATCACGTGACAGTTGTAATAGGCGTCACTGCATCCTCTATGAATAGGTTGGCTGGTCTTCGTTAAAGTCTCGTAGATCTCGGTGAGCAGCACACCACCCTGCATCCCACTGCTGGCTTACCTCTGAAGCTAAACAGGTTTGGTCCCTGGATGGGAAATCAGATGCTGCTGGAAGTGGTGTCAGACGGCCAGTAGGAGGCACTCTTTCCTCTGGTCTAAAAAAATCTATCACAGGGCAGTGATTGGGGACATTGCCCTGTGGAAGTTGCTGTCTTTTTGATGGGACTTTAAATGGGTGTCCTGACTCTCTGTGGTCACTAAAGAGCCCATGATTGTAACAGGTGTGTTAACCCCGGTGTCCTGGCTGCATTCCCAATCTGACCCTCATACCATCACGGCCACCTAATCATCCCCCAATTCCAATTGTCTCTTTCATCTCCCCTGTAACTACACTATTAGAAAAAAGAAAAGTGGTATCAACAACCTAAAAGGGTTCTTAGGCTGTCCCCATAGGAGAACCCTTTTTGGTTCCAGGTAGATCCATTTTGGTTCCAGGTAGAATTCTTTGGGGTTCCATGTACAACTTTTTCCACACAGGGTTCTACTTGGAACCAAAAAGGGTTCTACCTTGAACTAAAAAGGGTTCTACTTGGAACCAAAAAGGGTTCTACCTTGAACTAAAAAGGGTTCTCCTATGAGGACAGCCAAAGAACCCTTTTGGAACTATTTTCTTTCTAGAGTGTTCTAGAGTGTATTCCCCAGGTTGTTGCTGTAAATGAGAATCTGTTCTCAGTCAACTTACCTGGCAAAAAAAACACAAGTTACCAAATCCGTTCACGGGGTTGGGTAACTCTTGAGGTTCCTCGGGTCTCCACCGAACGAGGTAAATCCTCTTTTAGTTTTAATTCACCGTACTGCTGGAACCATTTAAAGGATTGATTGAGGACCTACACTCTTAGAAAAGAAATTGTTCCAAAAAGGGTAGCTAGGCTGTCCCCATAGGGTCATCCATTTTGGTTCAATATAGAACTCTCTGGGGAAAGGGTAGCTAGGCTGTCCCCATAGGGTCATCCATTTTGGTTCAATATAGAACACTCTGTGGAAAAGGTAGTTAGGCTGTCCCCATAGGGTCATCCATTTTGGTTCAATATAGAACTCTCTGTGGAAAGGGTTGTTGGGCTGTCCCCATAGGGTCATCCATTTTGGTTCAATATAGAACTCTCTGTGGAAAGGGTTGTTGGGCTGTCCCCATAGGGTCATCCATTTTGGTTCAATATAGAACTCTCTGTGGAAAGGGTTGTTGGGCTGTCCCCATAGGGTCATCCATTTTGGTTCAATATAGAACTCTCTGTGGAAAGGGTTGTTGGGCTGTCCCCATAGGGTAATCCATATAGAACTTTCTGTGGAAACCCAGATAAAAATCCAATCAGGAAGTGCCGCATTTTTTGAAACCGCCTCATGCCAATGACTCCTTATATGGCTGTGAATGGGCCACGAATGAGCTTAGGCTTTCTGTCGCTTCCCCAAGGTGTCTGCAGCATTGTGACGTATTTGTAGGCATATCATTGGAAGATTGACCATAAGAGACTACATCTACCAGGTGGTCGCCATTGTCCTCCGTTCAATATTGAATCTCCAGCTGCAGTATTTTTCCGTTTGCTTCTGATGAGAAACCAACTGTCACGACTGATATATTATCGAATAGATATGTGAAAAACACCTTGAGGATTGATTCTAAACAACGTTTGCCATGTTTCTGTCGATATTATTGAGCTAATTTGGAAAAAAGTTTGGCGTTGTAGTGACTGCATTTTCCTGTCTTTTTCTTAGCCAAACGTGATGAACAAAACGGAGCCATTTCGCCAACACAAATAATATTTTTGGAAAAAATGAACATTTGCTATCTAACTGAGAGTCTCGTCATTGAAATCATTCCGGATATGTCGGATGTGGCAGGGCTTGCAAACTATTACAGACTATAAAGGGAAGCACCGCCGAGAGCTGCCCAGTGACACAAACTTCTATGCTCGCTTCAAGGCAAGTAACACTGAAACATGCATGAGAGCATCAGCTGTTCCGGATGACTGTGTGACCATGCTCTCCGCAGCCGACGTAAGACCTTCAAACAGGTCAACATTCACAA